>NW_027223762.1:5420237-5715237 GCF_028538775.1 Myotis yumanensis
CAGGACTGGCAGAAGTGGCCAGCCTGAAGGGATTGATGTTGTCCTCCATATGGGGAGACACTCCTCCTTTGGCCTCTGGGCCAATCATTTCTAGAGCCCCTGTGCTAAATACAAAAAGGTATGACTCCTTGTTTCTTTCCATTACACTTGTCACTGGAGTTTCTAGTGCTTTGTCAAAATATAAGGCACACAGGAGAAGCCTGAGTAGGATGATAAATTGAGGGAGCTGAATTCTCCGCACACTTTGAAAATACAGCCCAAATGAAGATACCTCAAACACTGATGGAAAATTTAATACTTCATTTTTATCTCTCCCTCAAAGCACACTTTATACTCCACTGAACTAGTTCATAGGTCTGGCTGAAAATCTTCCATTTTATGTGGCTTTGCTGGATATTCTTGTTTACCCCAAATACTCCTTACCTCTCAATATAAAAGTTCATTTCTCATCCCTTTTCAGCTCTCCCTGCTGCTGATTCCAACAGGTTTAAACCCAGACATAAAGAATTAAAAGGCGAAAGTGCCATATCTTCCAGCCATAGTTCTCCCCTTTCCTCCCTTTCTCTCTGTCTCTGCCTTCCTTTCCTTCTCTCTCTCCTCTTAGAAACTTAATATCTCCATCTCCCTTCCCTTTCTCTTGATCCACCCTTTAAACACATTTGAATGTAATAAGAAGAAGGCTCTTTCAGCTTATGAAGTCAAGTTGATTCCAATCTGTTGACTAAAGACCCTCCAGCACACATGGCATGCACACACACACATATACACACAAATACACAATTGATGCACATGGCACCATATTCTTTGCATATTCTTCATTTGTTCTCTTCCCCCTCCTCTTTGCCCTCCTAAATCCTTGTCTTTTAAAATACAGCTTACATCTTAGCTCCTGGAGCAAGTCTCTCCAGTCTTTCCAGGCCCCAGATACTTCCTCTTTGGAGCTCTGACAGCATTTATTTCTGTACTATCTTGGCATGAAATGAGCCATCGTCTAGACTTGTTCTCTCAGTACTTTTCTCCTGAGAAGAGGGATGCTTCTCCAGAGCTAAAATGTCTCCTCTACAGCAGAACATGTCACTTGCCTATTCAAGAATCCCGGGTGGCTTCCTGTGTCCTATAGCAGTGCTCCTTTAACTCTGTCAATGAAGCACCCAACAGCAAAATAGAATGAATTCATACTCTTCACAATCCTGGGCTATAACCCATTGCCCCCTTCACAAAATTCCCTTAATAGTTCATGGCTTCACTTTTAAATGTACAAGCAAATTATATAACGTCCAATAAAGTTTTCAGTACATCTGTAGAGGTGAATTCAAGTGCACAAGACATGGAAGGAATTAAAGGTAGGAAACAAGCAAAAACAGGACTGGAGGAAAATAAGTACCAACCAGAGAGCAAAAGTAGAGAGGGTGATGCAAGATGGAGTTACAGAGGACTGGGAGCCCAGTAATCAGAATGGAGGTACAAGTTAGAATAGTCCAGGCACTGAGAATTACTTGATGTCAAGCTACTGAGTCAACAAAGCATGTTTATAAATATGGGGTGGAGCAAAAGTAGGTTTAGAGTTAAATAACTGTATGAAAAAATAATACAATAATTAATAAATAGTAATACAAGACTATCTGTTTCACATACTCACAAAAGGCATATATACTCATATATAGTATGTATGCCTTTTTATTTATTTCACTTAAAACACTCACTGCATTCATGCTTCAGTCATTATTTAAAATGCTCACAATCATTTATTTGAAACCTGTAACCAATCTTTTGAGAAAACCAATCTTTTGAGAAAAAGAAAAGTATTATCCCTATTTTATTAATTAATAAAAAGGCACAGAGAAGTTAAGAAACTTGCCCAAGGTTATAGATGTTGACCATAGTACCATCTGCTACAATAATAGGATCAACCGCCCTTTTGAAGAGGGACTGTAGCATATAATCATGTGGCCTTAAATTCTTATGAACTATGGGAGGTAGAATGCATCTAGTGCATCATTTCTTATTTATTTTTAAAATATATTTTTAAAATATATTTATTTTTAAAATATATTTTTAAAATATATTTATTTTTAAAATATATTTTTATTAATTTCAGAGAAGAAGGAAGAGGGAGAGAGAGATAGAAACATCAATAAGGGAGAGAACCATTGATTGGCTGCCTTCTGCATGCCCCCTACTGGGGATCGAGCCTGCAACCCAGGCATGTGCCCTGACCAGGAATCAAACCGTGACCTCCTGGTTCATATGTCAACACTCAAGCACTGAGCCACACCAGCCAGCTTAATCATTATTTTAAATTTTACCTAACATATAGTGAGCCTTTTTAATTTGCAAACAAGTATATATATATATATATATATATATATATATATATATATTCTGACCTCTATATCTGTCATTTTTTTATTCATTTTTTATTTTGTCTCTGCATTTGAAGAAGTATTTGAAATTTATCTTTGGTTATTTTATTTTTAACATTCATCTTCTCTTTTCCCTTCCATTGAAGATTTTTATTCCAATATTACATTTTTATTTTCTTAATTTTTTATTTTATTTTAGCAGCTCCCTTTTTATCTCTCCCTCCTCTTTAGGGACATCTTACACTTTATTTATTGTATCTAGGAAAAGGTTTTTAAATTTGTCTTTCACTTACTGGAATAAAATTTGTGTATTAAGTTATCTCTACTTCTGGGTATTTTAAATAATTTCACTTTATTGTAGGGTAGCTCTGGTTGGTCTAATTTGAGATTGTCTATTCTTTGTGTCAAGTTCTCAAACACACTATAGAATTAGAAAAGGCTATAGCTCTTCTTTGAATAAATATAGTACAGTTGACCCTTAAACAATGTGGGGGTTAGGGGAGCCAACCTCCAGTGTAGAAAACCAGCTTGTAACCTTTGACTCCCCCAAAACTTAATTACTAATAGCCTGCAGTTTGCTAAAAAGTTACCGATAACATAAACAGACAATTGACACATATTTTATATGCTATATGTGTATTAAATGCACCATTCTTACAATAAAGTAAGCTACAGAAAATATAAATATTAAGAAAATCATAGGAAGAGAAAATGTTTACTGTATTTATTGAAAAAAAAACACACACACATATAAATGAACCCAGTTCAAAACCATGGTGTTCAAGGATCAACTGTACATAAATGGCTACTTACTGGCTACTCATTGTGCAATACAGGCAATTGTTCAAAATAAATACCAATGGAAAGAGAAATATATTTCCTAAAAAAAAAAAAGAAAGAAAAGAAAAAACCTGTGTGAGAAAAGGAATAATTTGATGGACATGGTGTGCCTTGGGACAGAAGATTCAAAAATTCCATCTAATTTACTTCATACTTAGAAAAACAAACAAAGCCAAGACCAATCAGACCAATGATTAGGCACTAGATGCATTCTACCTCCCATAGTTCATAAGAATTTAAGGCCACATGATTATATGCTACAGTCCCCCTTCAAAAGGGCGGTTGATCCTATTATTGTAGCAGATGGTACTATGGTCGTCAACATCATAACAGTCCTCAAAGTGAGAAAATTCATGCTGGGTAGTTCATTACATAAATATCTGTCCCGTTTCTGCTTCCAGCAATCAGGCATATGAAAAAGTTTAGGTTTTAACAATGAATCTTGTTGAATGATATATATAAAAGACACCCTTATATCAAACTAGCATGTTAGTCAGGCAATGACCTAGTGTTACAAAAAAAGGGTGAAACAAAGCCCTTTGGTCCTTCCCAACAGATAGATGTTTAAGAAGAGGACTTAATTGATCATACTGTGAACACTTTTGTCCATCCAATCCTTGTCCTGTTGGAACAGTAGTCTTTATGGTATAGAAATTCTTGGAATGACACATCTCAGAAACAAATAATAATTTGGATGAAAGAATACAAAAAAGGTCCAGATGGCTTTTCTGTGCTCACTATAGTACATGAGGACGGCTGTCCACAGCAGCCAGAGTACATCTGTTCACCATTTTATTCAATTACTTAATTAGAGTAATGTTCTCTCTTTAATTGTCACTATTTTAATAAGACAGAAAATCAAAGTAAAGTTGCTATTTGATATTTTCTGATAGAGTTTAAGTGAGCAGGAGAAAAGCAACATCCAATATTTCACAGAGTTGCAAATACATGTCCATGTCCCTCTTCCCATGAACTTAATTCTTCCATCCGATGCATAAAGCTTCTCTTTCAGCAGAAAAAAAAAATCCCTGGGGGCTAAACTTCTAATGTTATTCCCTCCAGCAGATCTATCACTGTGTTGTTGAAGAGAAAAAGTTGGCAGCAAGGAACAGCATGATTAATCACATTGTTGTTTCTTTAAATCAGATAAATCTTTCTCACATGCTTTGGAAGAGTTGTACACTTGGTAAAATGGGATACAAATGACCAAACCTCAAAATGGAAATCCCCTGGTAAATGACAGCTAGAAAAATATTATCTACTTCTTTGGAGTTATGACACTTTTCAGAAACCATTTTGCATTTCCATACTTAACTGAATTTATAAGGTTCTGATTAGAAAGGTTCTGTCTCCTCTAAAAGTTAAAAGTGACTCTTGGCAAAGAGTTAATCTTGATAAAATGGCAGGAGCCATCTGAAGGGTAAAAAAAGGATGACTACAACTTCCATGTACCATAGATGGGCTATGAACTCAGGATCCTGAAGACCTATAGACTCATAGGGCTGAAAGAGATTCTAAAGTCCATTTGGCATACATTGAAGACCCCTGGGATTCATTTTAAGAATATTGATCCCTGAACCCCACGCCATACAATTAAATTCAAACTTTTCAAAAAGGGACTGGATATCAGTATTTTTAAGTGCCTCCAGGATCTTCTAATGTGCCGCCAGGATTGAAAACCATTTACCTCTCACCATATGAGGCAAGAGAGGAGTCAGGGAGAATTCAAATCACCCAAGCAGTGAAAGACCATCACAGGAAATCCAGATGGCATCTATGGGTATATATGAGCATCTGGAATCTCTCCTTATCAAAGTTGAATATGAGCTGCATACATTAAAAAGGAACAAAGACTGACTCGTTTGAAAAAACAAACAAACAAACAAAACAACAACAAAAAACCACTGAGTGTTATTTAGAAATGCATAGAAGGCAGTTGAAAACCTTCTAACTTTGAGTTAGGAGCTGTCGCTGAGAAAGCTGCTCTCAAGCCCGAGAGCCAGTGCCAAAAGGTGTGTGTGCCTTTGAAAGAATTAACAGTTGCAATTTAGTAAAAGTCAAAACAAAACAAAAACACTAAATCTCACTTGGGTTATTTTCATTCTTAACCCTTTCTCTGATTTGTATAATTTTTATACTATAATCACCTGGAATTCATAAGTAGTTAATTCTATGATTTCAAGAGAAGATTTCTTTTGGTGCCAGAGAAGCTGAAGAATAGTGGGAGTAGGGGATATCCAGATTTTTTTTAACTGAATGCAAGAGGAAGGAGGCATGGTTTTGAGGTTAAATTTTTGTTCTGTGCCCCTCAGGACACATTTCGGAAATAGTGCCTTTCTCCTAGATCAACTATAAACCCATTAATTGCCCTGGTAAAAGTTGCTAACTCAGTGCTACTCCCTGAAGGCTTTAGGAAATTGCCTGGAAAGAGATCAAGGAGACCCACATCTAAATGGCATAGAATTCAGCCCCAATCTCAGGCTCCCTCCCAAGATTCTGACATAGGCTGTTGCTACTGCCTGCAAACCTCCATCTACTGGGCTCCAAGCAGGCCCTACAACATGGAGCTCTGCCATTTGTCCAGTGAAACAACCTGAAATCCACGTTTCAATTTGACCACTTAGTCTTCTGCTTTGGTTTACCTTCTGTTTGCACAAAATGTGATTGGAATTTGTTTGATTTTTATGAATAATTGACGTGAGACTTAGTTTTTAGATCTAATAATGCCTTATAAAGATCTGAAAGTATCTCTCTTCTATAATTCATAGCAGACTTCATGGGAATTTAGCCAAGGTATAGAGGTTATAAATCCAAGATTGATCTTGGGAGAACTATATCATCGTGTTTCTATTTGATACTCGACATAAACATGTTTTCTATTGGGAATAGCAATGCATCCAGTAAAGATTCTTTTGTTTTAAGCATGGCTTAAACTGAAGAAGATTTTCTTCCTCGGTGATTTATATAAGACAGTGCAGCTCTGATCAGACCAGGGTCTATCATGGCCAATGTTGCCTCTGGCTAGAACTGCCTAACCCACAACCGTGGCTCAGAAAAGTAGTGCTAGACCAGGTTTTATGCAGAGCTGTTGACTCACTAAAACAGTATTGGCTTCTGACCCAGAGGCTGGCCTCCCATGACCAGCCAGCAAATCAGGAGAGGGCCTATCACTAAAGGCACTTCCAAGAGGAAGTGATAGGTATTGACCAATCAGAGCAGCAACCAACTACCTTTGGGCTAGCAACTCCAGAGAGAATTGGCCAGACAGGAACAAACTGAGAGTGAAACAATGCTTTGCAAAGAAGCTAAGATCCTACAGAGAGACCACGTGGGTCTCAGAGCTGCCCCGGACCCTGAGTAGCCTCCCAATCCCAGAACCCTTCCACCAGCATTCCACTAGAACCCTGTCTTTTCTCTGTATGGCCTAAGAAAATCTGTTTCCTGAAATTGTAGGTCTCCTGCAATGGGCATGGAATTGTAAAGAACAGGATTCAAGTTCTAGTTCTGCCACTTACTAGAACTAGATAAATGTCCTCAGTCAACTTGTTTAACTTTTTTGAATTTAAATTTTAAAAGAGTTGCCGAAACCGGTTTGGCTCAGTGGATGGAGTGTCGGCCTGCGGACTGAGGGGTCCCGGGCTCGATTCCGGTCAAGGGCATGTGCCTGGGTTGCGGGCACATCCCCAGTGGGAGATGTGCGGGAGGCAGCTGATCGATGTTTCTGACTCTCTATCTCTCTCCCTTCCTCTCTGTGAAAAATCAATAAAATATATTTAAAAAAAAAAATTTTAAAAGAGGGAAAATACCAGTTACCTGGTCCCAATATTAAAACATTAATGTGAAAAATATTTTATATGAAACTTAGGACAATATCTTGCACATGGGTAGTCAATTATTTTTGTTACTATGATTAAATAAGATAATTAAGGAATTCTTTTCCATCATACAGTAGACACTAATAAATGGTGATTAATCTCTGCAAATAGAAGATAGGCTCTCAAGCAACATCTTTATTATCATCAGAGAGTTATTTGTTGCCCGTGTTTTCTCCTTAAGTAGAAACAAAGGAGGGTCACTGAGAAGCCCACAGCCCCATGTTCTGTTGGAAGGCATGTTGAGAAGCCCCTCCTGGGGATGAGGACAATGTATTCTGTCTTATCCACTTAAAGAGAATTCTCTATTGTTCCCACTACTACTCCTTCTGTCAGAAGAGTGCTATTGAAATGAATGATTTAATTTAAATCTGATCTAATTGAAAGAGGAATATCCATTTTTAACAAGACTCCCAGCCAACTGGAAAGAATGTTCCCAGCCCAGTTGGTGTGGCTCAGTGGTTGAACATCAACCCATGAACCAAGAGATTGTAGGTTTGATTCCCCCATCAGGGTACAAGCCAGGGTTGCAAGCTCAATGCCTAGTAGGGGGTGTGCAGGAGGCCAATAGATGATTCTCTCATAAATGTTTCTATCTCTATCTCTCTCCCTTCCTCTCTCTAAAATTCATTAAAAACATTAAAAAAAGAAAAAAAAGAAAAATGTTCTCAACTCTGGGAAGAGATCCGTGGAGAAGGAATGTCATGAAAATCTGGCCCGCTGCTCTGAGTTTGATACACAAGGAGGGTGGGAAGGAAGACTGGTGGTAGAACCTGACAGGCAATCCCCTAAATTCTGATAGAACCTTCTGAATACAAACAAAATTGAATGAAAATGGTCCCACTTTTACATAGTATTCTCTCAGTTAAATCACAGTTACATTGACTTGTGAAAATTCCCTTTTCTGGACTATGCTCAGTTCTTTAACACCAGCTTGCAAAATGAGGAAATGTAATATTGACCTCCTTCAAAATGATGGGATTTTCCTCTACAGGCAAAATTGTTTACGGCTCTTCCTATGATTTTTATCAAAAACTGAATCCAATATTTCAGGTATGATCTCACCCCAGCAGAAAAGAGTAGCACTCTCACCATGCACCAATTAAGAGATTGGGTTTCTGTGTTAGTAATCATGGGTTACTTAGGGCTCAATTGATTTTGTGATCAATCAAAAGTTCGGGTGGTTTTTCTTGCTAGAAGTGCTACCAAGCTGAGCCTCTCTGACTTGTGCAGTGGACTAGTTTAACCTAAAAGCGGTATTTTACATGATACCTTTTAAAGGTCAAACTTGCTGGTTTCAACCCTGTGTTCTGGCCTTTGGTGTTCCTCTTTGTTTCCAATTTGAAAGACTTTCGTCATCTGCAAAGCTGATAAGCCTCTCTCTCACACACACAGCTTCATCTAAGTCTTAGCAAAATTGTTGCCCAAAGGCTCATCAGCAAATTCTCTAGCAACAGCAGTGTCCTCAACTTTCTAACCAGATTATAGTGAGAAAGTTGTGTTGTTATGGCACAGTGCAAAAAAGGAAATTTTATGCTACTGCCAGTATTACACTCTTCCTGAAAATAAATAGGAATGGGTGTCAAACAGAATGCTTGTGATATTGCTTGTTGGTAGTTCTATGAACTCTTGCTGTAAATGCCACTTGGTGAGTAGATAGAAAAAACAAGCTCCTAGTATCTCTTCTTATAAGGACACAAATCCCAGTATGAGGGTCCCATCCTCATGTTTTATTTTATTTTTTAAAATATATTTTATTGATTTTTACAGAGAGGAAGGGAGAGGGATAGTTAGAAACATCGATGAGAGAGAAACATCGATTAGCTGCCTCCTGCACACTCCCCACTGGGGATGTGCCCGCAACCAAGGTACATGCCCTTGATCAGAATCAAACCCAGGACCCTTGAGTCCGCAGGCCAATGCTCTATCCACTGAGCCAAACTGGTTAGGGCCTCATGATTTCATTTAACTGCTTACCTCCAAAGTCCTCGTCTCCAAATACCATCACATTGGGGATTAAGACATCGACATAAAGTCCATAACACTGTTCCACCCCCTTTTTATTCAAATACTTGCAGGACAAGAAATCCTAATTACTATGCTGCTTAGCTGAGATTTTTGTTGTTTGTTTTTCCCTGTAAGTTTAGATAAGAACATTCATCAAACATTCACTGATATATTTAGCAGACATTTAATAAGTACCTACTATTTTCCAAATATCATACTAGGTACTGAAGTTATACAGATTAATTAATCAGACATGATTTCATCCTTCAAAGGATTCACAATCTAACAACCACCTACTGATAATGTTCCATTTCTTCCTTGAAAATCACTATTTCTCTCCCTCAGTATCACAGTCTTTTTTTTTTTTTTTTTTTTAAATATATTTTATTGATTTTTTACAGAGAGGAAGGGAAGGGAGAGAGATAGAGAGTTAGAAACATCGATGAGAGAGAAACATCGATCAGCTGCCTCCTGCACATCTCCCACTGGGGATGTGCCCGCAACCCAGGTACATGCCTTTGACCGGAATCGAACCCGGGACCCTTGAGTCCGCAGGCCGACGCTCTATCCACTGAGCCAAACCGGTTTCGGCAACACAGTCTTAATGTTAAGCGTTTTCATACTTTTTGGTCATTTTCTTCTTGGGTAACACTACAGGTAGGCAGGCAGCCATTATTATCACCATTGAGTACAAGAAGAAAATGGATGCTTAGAATTTAAGGCCATGAAATAATGTTTGTATATGCTTAGCAGGAGGGGAAGAAATAAAATGAAAAAGTTTATTTCTAAAGTCTATGTGTTTGAATGTCTGCTTCCTCACCAGATTGTATTCTTTCAGGGAGCAGGCTTCTTTGGACTCTTCACACAATTAAAGCAATTTTTTTTAAAAATAATTTCTCCATTTGATCCTCACAACAGCTTCATGAGCAAAAAACAACTCTCTTTCTTAGTAGCTTCATAAAATTGAAGTGAAAAAAGGTCATAACATTAATTTCAAAACAACTTAAGTTGAAAAACAGTATATTATCAGTATCTGCCCATGCCACTGGCCATTCCTTTTCAAAGGAAAGGTTTTCCTTCATGTTGTTTATGAGGCAGCACACAAAAAAGAGGAAAAATCCAGGTAATAATTATTGAGGTATTTATGACTGTTTCAGATAAACTGAAGTTCAAATCCACATTTATTTAATGTTCTTCTGATTTTTCATAAAAGTGATACTATCTCATGGAAAAATGTTCAAACACTAAGAAAATTTTAAGTTGAGAAAAGCAAATCTTCCATCTCTCCACATCTCTGCCCGGAGTCCTACTCCCTACTACTTATAAGAAACCATCCTTGTCTGATCCTTGTGGAAAATTAGGCACCTAACATAAAAATTAGGCAGCACATATCAATAACTACCCTTTTTAAAATACATAGATGGGATTTTCTTACAGATAATATTTTACATCTTGCTTGTATCAGTAACAATATATTTTGGAGAGCTTTCCAAAACAACACAACTAGCTCTATCTCATTCTATTTAATGACAGCTCATTTCCATAAGAGTCTAAAATGGGACTCATTTTCTCTGTTTCTTGGTAACCACTGTCTTTTGTACCATGCCAGATAAGTTTCTTCCTTCGAAAATTAAAAAAAATAAAGTTGAAAAAGGTCATAATATCAATTTTAACAACTTAAAGAACAGTATTTTATCAGTATCCAGCCATGCCAGGAATTACACCTTTTCGATGGGAAGGTTTGCATTCAGGTAGTTTATGAGGCTACACACAGAAACAGGATAATTCCAAGCAGCATCTCTCTTTCACACACACACACACACACACCCCACAAATCAAAAGACACAACCCCTTTACTGGCTGTATCAACGCAACACAAACTTCAATAACTTTTCCTTAGAACTTTTAGCTCAAGATAACTACCCTCAAGTTCACAATAATAAAAATAAAAAGAACAAGAGAAAAAAATGTGAGGCTGCTTCACACCAGAGATGGAAAGATTAAACAATCTGCTAGTTATAATTCTGAGCTGTTGTTTTGACAAACATAGACTTTAAAAGACAATTTCTCAACATTCAAGTGTAGTCAGTGATAACAGAATAACATCCTTTTCCTAAACTTAATGAGGGTCTTAAAATGCTGCCTTGCTTAACGCAAAGAGTAGAGTTCCACTTACTATGAGAACAACAAAGACAGAATTCTCAGAAACATGCAACTCAGTAGGTTTGTTAGAAAAGAAACCTCATTTAGGTAAAAAGACTAAAACTCCTGTTCAGCAAACATTGGCTTTTTCAGAAGTACAAAATCCTAAGTAATCATTCCCCCTAATTATATGGGTGTCCTGTTACTGTGTAATCAATGATAATGGATGGATTCCTTAAAGTGGAGCCTTTTCAAAGCGGGAAAGCAGCATTGTCCTTTGCAGCCTCTCAGAGGAGGGCAGGGATGGAGAAGATGCCCATCTTCCTGCCTCAGGCTCTAAAGGCCAACAAAGCACATTAGCTATTTATCTCCCTGCACAGAGCCACCCACATTTATCATGAAATGCCATTCTACAAACCAAAGGTGAAAGAAAAATCAGCCAAAAAATCAGACATTCAAACTCGAGAAAGCAACAGAGATAAAGGGGAAAAAAATTGCTGGTTTAATTCATTTAGATATCACATTTTTATTAATTGCTTTTGCTGTACCAGGCATTACCTGTACTAAGGATCTGGGTATAATAAATCTCAACACCCAAAGAATTCCCAGTTTATTGTGAGAGAAAAATTGTAAACAACCATTCAATGTCTGAAATGCCATGATAAAAATAAGCCCTGGAGCTGGGGGGGGGGGGGGCAAAAGAGGGACCCCAAATTCTAAATGCCACATATTATAAGCACATTGAGAAACTATTTTTTAAATACTTACTGGGAAACTGATCACAGTGGTTGGCTTATGAGGGGAAATATGTGACTGAAAGATAGAACCAAGGGGACACTTTCATTGTGCATATGCATTTTTCAAACTTTGAAATGTGCACACTTTGCATGCATCACCTATTCACAAATTAATTTAGCTAACTGAAAATAAAGTGGTGGGTGAAAGTGATTAAAGAAAGTAACGCTTGTCCAGAGTAAAAAGTAATAACTCTTTAATATCTGCTATTCACAGTAAAGAAAAATAAGAATGCCTTAGTACCTATAAGTAAATAATGCATCTGAATTTTTATAAGATTGTTTGAAGTTCAAAACCTAGCAATTTTATAATAAGGTCCCAAGTTTTCATGCAATCAAATCATGGACTTAAAATATGATGCTGGTAATAATGTAAATTGATATAACCACTTGATAGAACAGTTTGACTATATCTAGTAAAGTTGAAGATATGCATAACCTCGGACTCATTTCCAGGTCTGGATAGAAACTCTCAGTTGTTCTTAATCTTTAATGTGTGTCAAAAACATATAGAGGACTCGGTTCCTTGAAAGTGGAAGAACTCGGCGGTTGGAAGATGGCGGCGATATAGGCAGACGCGTCCCAGGTCTTGTCCCGGAGCAAACGGAGTAAGCAGCTGAAACTAATAACACCCACCCCGAATTGGCAAATTTACTCAGCTGGTGAGACGGCTTGCAGCCTGGAAGGGCAGACCTCCCCTGGAAAGGTTAAAAACCAGGGATCTGGGCAGGAAAGTCTGCCAGACCTGAGCCCAGAGGGTCGGAGGGAGACCGCATGGCAGACAGCCGCGTCTCTTGGGACAGACACAGACCCTGACCAGGGTAAGGAGTTCCGTGGGTTTGCTGGCGCCAGGAGATTTGAGATTTGGATTTTGTGACTGCGGAGAACTGAGACTAAAGGGGGCATCCTGAGGAACTGATCAGACCATGCAGTGCCCATAAGAGAGGAGCGTTTCCCAGACCGGTAAGAGGGGAGCGTTTCCGCGGCCGGCCGGCGTTTGTCTGTTTCTTTGTTTTCACTGAACCCTGCTCATAGGACAGTTCGGATACAGACACTCACCTGTGCTGAAGAGCTGGTGAAGGTGCAGACGAGGGGAATCTGGGGAGAGGCTGAGGAAAGAGGGGGAGCCGGAGGAGGTGGCAGCGAATTGAGTGCTGAGACCCCCCCTGGGCCCAGGACTGGGGCAGCCATTCCTCCAGAGGGTGGAATTCCTCCCCCTAGCCCCCCAGGCAAGGAGCACAGCCACTCCCAGATTCCACCCTGTATGAGATAAAGGACTAAAACAAGCTGATTAGCCCCTGGGAGTTACCAGGGTCTGGCCTATAGAGGGATTTTCAGTCCCACCAACAACACAGAGCAGGGTAAGGATTAAAAAAGGATAGAGAAGCTGTATAGCCTCAGAGGCCAACCCAAAAACACTGCCACCCAGAGGCTGAGCCACAAACTGACTCTTAGGGGAATACAAATTAAGGCAGACTGGATCACAAATACGGCCTGCTTTAAAATCAGGACTGTGATTTACAACACGGAGGAAGAGTGTAATGCAGGCAAATTCAACACTCTCCTAAATACCTGGCAGGACTAAGGCGAACCAGGCTGAAGAGTAGAAGAACCGAAAGACCATCACTACTGCAAATTTTTTCTTTTTCTTTTTCTTTTTAATTTTTTCACCTTTTTACCAAGAAACCAAATTTTTTTTTTTCTCTTTTTCTTCTTTTTCCATCACCTGATTTTACCCTTTCAATTACCACATTTTTATTTTTAATCAGTATTATTACTGCTACCATTTTACCATTTTTTAAAGTGCCATTTTATTTTCTCTTTATTTTCTTTTGGGATTAGTGTTCTCCATTCTATTTTCATCGTTCCTTTAGCATTAATTTTCCCTATCTCAATTCCACCTCTTTGCTAAAACCCTCTTCCTTACTTTTCCCCTTTTAGTGTCCTGTTTCTCTTACCCTATTCCTGCTCCAGACTTTCCCAATTCCCTCTTTTTACCCCCTGTCTAATTCCACCCTACTTATATATCCTATTTCCAATCTACTGCTCTAAATCCTTATACACCTATTCTTTATCCTTCTTCACTTTCCAAACATTTTTTTCTCTCTTATCTTTATTGTTTTCTTGATTGTTGAATTTATTGGGCTTTTTTTTTTTTTTTTTTTTTTTAATTTGTTTGTTTGTTTTGTGTTGTTTTTTCTTCTTTTTTAGAACTGGTTGTGAGGTTGTTTTTCTTTTTCTTTTTCTTTTTTTTCTGCTGGTTTTTCCCTTCCCTCCTCCACCCCACCCCAGTTATTTTTGTGCTTCTGTTTTCCCTTACCCCTCTGGATATTATTGGTGGTTTGTAGTTTGCATTCATCTCCAGGGATCTGTTGCTGGAATTTGTTGAGATTAGTGGCAGTTCTATTGGAGTTTGCTCCTCATACGGGGAGTCTCTTCCACGCTTCTACTTCATTCTCTTTTTTCGCTCTCTTTTTTTCCCCCCTCTTTTTTCCCAATTCTATTTTTTCACTCCTTTTTTGTTTGTTTTTTTCTTATTTTTCTTTTCTGTTCTCTCTTTTATCTTCTTCTCTTCTTTCTCCCTTATCCCCTAATTCTCTCAATTCGGGTGGTCACCTTTATTTGGGGTTATTAATATTGTGAATATACTTGTGTTCAGTGCCTGGTACGTTGTGCCTTGCTCTGTTGTATTTTGTGCCTTTAAATCAACGCAGCAGATCCAAGCAACAGCAGCCCCCTGAGCACCGCAGCCTCCTGATCACCACAGCCTCCTGATCACCACACCCTCTGTCTGTGGAACAGCAACTGTACTTGAAGCCTCCCCCTACCAGCCAGAAGAGCCAACACAGCTGTGAACAACACCCACCAGAGGAGCTGCTGCCAACTGGAAAGCAGCTGCTACCGCAACCATCTGAGCAGCAACCACAACCCAAGGAGCCCCTGCCACCCAGGGAGCAGCCACTGAACATCTCAACATCTACATATGTCAGCGAGATCAAACATGGGTAGGCAAAGAAACCCCCAAAGGAAAGAAAAGGAGGACTCCCCAGAAAAGCAGCTAAGTGAGACAGAGATATGCAACATGACGGAAAAAGAATTCAGAATAAGGTTCCTAGAGTACATGCACCACATGTTCAAGAAGCAAGAAGAAACAGATGAAAAACTCAACTACTTATGCAAGAAGCTAGAAGAAACAGATGAAAAAATCAACAACTTAAGTAAGTCCCAAGAAGAAATGAAGAGTGACATAGCTTCAATAAAAAACTCCATTGAAAGTATCAACAGTAGACTGGGAGAAGCGGAGGACCGAATTAGTGAATTAGAAGACAAGGAAGCAAAACACACTCAAACTGTACGGCAAATGGAGAAAAAAATTAAAAGACAGGAGGAGAGCCTAAGGGAGCTTTGGGACAACATGAAACGAAACAACATACGAATAATAGGGGTGCCAGAACAACAGAAAGACGAACATGGATTAGAAAACCTATTCGAAGAAATAATATCAGAAAACTTCCCTGAGGTGGGGAAGAAAAAAGTCACACAAGCCCAGAGAGTTCCAAACAAGGTGAACCCGAAAAGACCCACACCAAGACACATCATAATTACCATGGCAAATGTTCAGGATAAAGAGAGAATCTTACAGGCTGCAAGAGAGAGACGGAAAGTAACATACAAGGGATCTCCCATTAGATTATCAAATGATTTCTCAACAGAAACACATCAGGCCAGAAAAGAATGGACGGAAATCTACAAAGTGATGCAAAGCAAAGGACTGAATCCAAGAATACTCTATCCAGCAAGGCTATCATTCAAAATTGAAGGGGAAATAAGAAGCTTCACAGACAAAAAAGGGCTAAGGGAGTTTATCACCACCAAGCCAGCCATGCAAGAAATGCTAAAGGGACTGGTGTAAAAAGAAGAAATATCAAGCTCAGAAAGAAAACAGCCACATACACACACACAAAAAAGAAATGGCTACAAACAAATACCTTTCAATAATAACTTTAAATGTAAATGGACTAAATGCTCCAACCAAAAGACATCGAGTGGCTGAATGGATAAAAAAACATGACCCATACATCTGCTGTCTACAAGAGACCCACCTCATTAGAAGGGACTCACACAGACTGAAAGTGAAGGGATGGAAAAATATCTTTCACGCAAATGGAAAGGAAAAGAAAGCTGGGGTAGCAATACTTATATCTGACAAAATACATCTCAAAGTGAAGGCCATAACCAGAGATAAGGAAGGCCACTTCATAATACTAAAGGGATCAATACAACAAGAAGATATAACCCTGGTAAACATATATGCACCCAATGCAGGAGCACCCACATACATAAGAAAACTTCTGGAAGATATCAGGGGAGAGATCGACAACAATACAATCATAGTAGGGGACTTTAATACACCACTGACATCACTGGATAAATCCACTAGACAAAAACTCAGCAAAGAAACAGCAATCCTAAATGACTCACTAGATCAGATGGACTTAATTGACATCTTCAGAACACTTCACCCCACAGCTGCGGAATATACATTCCTCTCAGGTGCTCATGGGACATATTCAAAAATAGACCACATATTGGGTCACAAGCAAAGTCTCCACAAATTCAAGAAGATTGAAATCATAAAAAGCTTCTTCTCAGACCACGATGGCATAATGTTAGAAATAAACTACAATAAAAACAACCCAAAATACTCAAACACTTGGAAGCTGAATAGCATGTTATTAAATATTGATTGGGTTACCGATGACATCAAAGAAGAAATTAAAAACATCCTGGACACTAATGACAATGAAAACACAACAATCCAAAACCTCTGGGACACAATGAAAGCAGTCCTGAGAGGAAAGTTTATAGCTCTACAGGCCTATCTCAAAAAACAAGAAAAAATGGTAGTCAATCATCTAACTCTACAACTCAAAGAATTAGAAAGAGAGCAACAAGAAAACCCCAGAGTGAGCAGAAGGAAGGAGATAATAAAGATTAGAGCAGAAATCAATGAAATAGAGACCAAAAAAACAATACAGAAAATCAATGAAACCAAGAGCTGGTTCTTTGAAAGGATAAACAAGATTGACAAACCCCTAGCCAGGCTCACCAAGAAGCAAAGAGAGAGGTCCCAAATAAACCAAATCAGAAATGATAGAGGCGAAATAACAACAGACCCCACAGAAATACAAATGATTGTTAAACAATACTACGAGCAACTCTACTCCAACAAACTGGACAACCTGGAGGAAATGGACAAATTCCTAGAAAAATACAACATTCCAAAACTCAATCAGGAAGAATCTAAAAACCTCAATAGGCCAATAACTATGGAAGAAATTGAAGCAGTCATCAGAAAGCTTCCAGCAAACAAAAGCCCAGGGCCAGACGGCTTCACAGGGGAGTTCTACCAAACATTCAAGGAAGAACTAAAACCTACCCTCCTCAGACTATTCCAAAAAATTCAAGAGGAAGGAACGCTTCCAAGCTCATTCTATGAAGCCAGCATCACCCTAATACCAAAACCAGGTAAAGACATCACAATGAAAGAGAATTACAGGCCAATATCCCTCATGAACATAGATGCCAAAATCCTCAACAAAATCTTAGCAAATCGGATCCAGCAGTACATCAGAAGGATCATACACCATGACCAAGTAGGATTCATCCCAGAGATGCAAGGATGGTACAACATCCGTAAATCAATAAATGTGATACATCACATAAACAAATTGAAAGAAAAAAACCACATGGTCATATCAATTGATGCAGAAAAAGCATTCGACAAAATCCAACACCCATTTTTGATAAAAACTCTCAGAAAGGTGGGAATAGAAGGATCATACCTCAACATAATAAAAGCCATATATGACAGGCCCACAGCCAACATCATACTCAATGGACAAAAACTAACACCATTTCCCCTAAGAACAGGAACAAGACAGGGATGCCCACTCTCACCACTCCTGTTCAACATAGTACTGGAAGTATTAGCCATTGCAATTCGGCAAGAAGAAGGAATAAAAGGCATCCAAATTGGAAAAGAGGAAGTAAAACTGTCCTTATTTGCAGATGACATGATATTATACATACAAAACCCTAGAGACTCCATCAAAAAGCTACTAGACTTAATACATGAATTTGGCAATGTAGCAGGATACAAAATTAACCCCAAGAAATCTGAGGCATTTCTATACACCAATAGTGAACTTTCAGAAAGGGAGATCAGAAAAACAATCCCATTTACCATCGCACCAAAAAAATTAAGATACCTAGGAATAAACTTAACTAAAGAGGTTAAAAACCTCTACTCAGAAAACTACAGGACGTTGAAAAAAGAGATAGAGGAAGACATAAACAGATGGAAGAACATACCATGTTCTTGGATTGGTAGAATCAACATCATTAAAATGTCCATACTACCCAAAGCAATCTATACATTCAACGCACTTCCCATTAAAATACCAATGGCCTTCTTCACAGATCTAGAACGAACTCTCCAAAAATTCATCTGGAATAAAAAAAGACCCAGAATAGCTGCAACGATCCTGAGAAAGAACAAAGTAGGTGGGATCTCAATGCCAGATATCAAGCTGTATTACAAAGCCACTGTTCTCAAAACTGCCTGGTACTGGCACAAGAACAGGCATATAGATCAGTGGAATAGAATAGAGATTCCAGAAATTAGCCCGAACCAATATGCTCAATTAATTTTTGACAAAGGAGGCATGAACATACAATGGAGCCAAGATAGTCTCTTCAATAAATGGTGTTGGGAAAATTGGACAGACATATGCAAGAAAATGAAACTAGACCACCAACTTACACCATACACAAGAATAAACTCAAAATGGATAAAGGACTTAAATGTACGACAGGAAACCATAAAAATTCTAGAAGAATACAAAGGCAGCAAAATCTCAGACATATGCCAAAACAATTTTTTCACTGATACAGCTCCTAGGGCAGTTGAAACTAAAGAGAAACTGAACAAATGGGACTACATCAAAATAAAAAGCTTCTGCACAGCAAAAGAAACCATCAACAAAACAACAAGAAAACCCACTGCGTGGGAAAACATATTTGCCAACGTCATATCTGATAAGGGCTTAATCTCCAAAATTTATAGGGAACTCATACAACTTAACAAAAAGAAGATAAACAATCCAATCAAAAAATGGGCAAAGGATCTAAATAGACACCTTTCAAAAGAGGACATTCAGAAAGCCAAGAGACATATGAAAACATGCTCAAAGTCACTAATCATCCGAGAGATGCAAATCAAAACAACAATGAGGTACCATCTCACACCTGTCAGAATGGCCATCATCAACAAATCAACAAACGACAAGTGCTGGAGAGGATGTGGAGAAAAAGGAACACTTGTGCACTGCTGGTGGGAATGCAGACTGGTGCAGCCACTATGGAAGGCAGTATGGAGGTTCCTCAAAAAATTGGAAATGGAACTCCCATTTGACCCTGTGATCCCACTCCTAGGAATATATCCCAAGAAACCAGAAACACCAATCAGAAAGGATATATGCACCCAGATGTTCATAGCAGCACAATTCACCATAGCTAAGATCTGGAAACAGCCTAAGTGCCCATCAGTAGATGAATGGATTAGAAAGCTGTGGTACATCTACACGATGGAATACTATGCTGCTGTTAAAAAGAAGGAACTCCTACCATTTGCAACATCATGGATGGAACTGGAGAGCATTATGCTAAGTGAAACAAGCCAGTCAATGAAGGAAAAATACCACATGATCTCACTCATTCATGGATAATAAAGACCATTACAAACTTTTGAACAATAATAGATACAGAGGCAGAGCTGCCTCAAACTGATTGTCAAACTGCAGTGGGAAGGCCAGAGAGAGTTGGGGGACAGGAGGGAGGGGAGTAAGAGATCAACCGAAGGACTTGTATGCATGCATATAAGCATAACTAATGGACATAAGACACTGGGGGGTAAGGGAGGGTAGGGGTTTGTCAAGGGGGGGGGGGGGGGGAAAGGATACTTATGTAATACCCTTTGTAATACTTTAAGAGAAAAATTAAAAAAAAAAAAAAAAAAGACACATCATAAAGAAAGATTCCAAGTTAAAAAAAAAAAAAAAAAACATATAGAGGGCTAGCTAAATTCCAGATTGCCAGGCCCACCTCTAGAGTTTCTAGCTCTGGGATGTGACCCGACAATCTGCATTTCTAACAACTCCCAGGTGATGATGCTGCAGATGTGAAGGTCACACTTTGCAAACCACTGCTTTAGAGAAATCCATGCATATGTGCATCAGGATTCACGAACAAGGATGTTCATAGCAGCATTTTTCATAAAACACCAAACTGGAGACAAATCACTGTCAATAAAATAATGCTGAAGTTGTGAAATCATACACTGGATTACCATACAGCGATGAAAATAAACAGTAGCTCCCTGCAGTAACATGAATGACTCACAAAAATATAATGCAGAGCAAAAAAATGCAACACGAAGAACATACATAGTATGATTTCATGTGTATAATGTCCAAAAATAGGAAAAGTGAAATTATATCATTTGCAGATGAAAACATAATAAAAGTATAAAGCAAAGCAAGTAAATGGTTATCACATAAATCAGAATACTGATTACCTCCAGAGTGGAATGTGGGGCTATAATTGGAAAGGGTCACGTGGAAGGCTTTTGGAGTGCTGGCAATGAACTACTTCTTAATTTGGGTAATGATTATGCCAATATTGGGTTGATAATTATTTGTTAAAGTGTGCATTTATGTTTAAAGCACTTTCCTTTATGAATGTTATATTTAACAACAGAAGAAGGGGAAAATATATTCAAAGGAGAAAGATCATTAAAAATGAGTGAGACCCTAGCTGGTTTGGCTCAGTGGATAGAGCACCAGCCTTCAGATCGAAGGGTCCCAGGTACAATTCCAGTCAGGGGCACATGCCAGGTTTCAGGCTCGATCCCCAGTAGGGGATGTGCAAGAGGCAGCCAATCAATGATTCTCATCATTGATGTTTCTATCTCTCTCTCCCTCTCCCTTTCTCTCTGAATTCAATAAAAATATATTTTAAAAAAATATAAGTGAGGCAGGAAAAGCTTCATAGAGGTGCTGAGACATAAACTCCAATAAAGGAAGTTGAAATCTTTTCAATGAAAAACCTACTAAGTTTGGATATTTGAAAACAGAGCTATTAAAATAATTTTTAAATGTGTTATTCTGTTTATAAGGTAAATTTCAAAATTATCAATTTTATAAAATTCAATGAAAAGTTTCATGAAGAAAAATTTAATCTCACTGCCAACTCAATCTAAATAGATTTTAAAATAATGTATTTTAGCCTGGCCAATGGAGTTCAGTGGTTGAAGTTGACCTATGAACTGGGAGGTCACAGTTCAATTCCCAGTCAGAGCACATGCCCAGGTTTCGGACTCAATCCCCAGTGGGGGTATGCAAGAAGTAGCCAATCAATGATTCTCTCTCATTATTGATGTTTCTCTCCCCCCCCCCTTTCCTCTCTGGAATCCATAAAAATATATTTTTAAAATAATAATAATAATGTTTTTATTACTGCTTTTAGAATAAACAAACATTTAATTAATTATTATTAAATATACGTCAAGCCCAGAATTAGGCAATTTTCTGTGTTGGGTATGTTCTAGATGCCAAATTACAAATGAAACAATCATTTCTAGGATTGAGTCTTTTCAGCAAATAGTTATAAATCACCCAACATTTTGTGATCCAGCACATCTTTTTCTCTCCTTCTGCAGAAATTAGATAATAATTATCGTTCTTCTCAACACGAGTTCTCACTTTAATCCAAAGGAGATAAAATGGTTTTCAAAATATCTACCTCTTTAGCCAAATTTTTTGGGTGAATCAGAGCATATCTGTTATACAGGATGAGACAAAAATAGGCTTACAGTTGTATATGCGAAACACAGTTTATTCTTGCACTATTATTTACTAATTATTATATTATTTTCCATACAAACAATTATAAACCTACTTTTGCCTCTCCCTGTATGTGTTTAATTTTGCTGAATCATTCCTATTTGCTCCTTAGGGGCACCATCCTGAAGTAAGAGATTACTTTTCCTTTTGCCTCATGTATCTGTAGAATGATGCCTTAGTTATTTCTAAAGTTAATAATTACCTCATTATTCTAAAGGCTGAGGGAATGAACTACATAGTCCTTGTACCCTTTTCCTATCTGCCTTTTTTCCAGATTCAAGAAAATCATTGGTGTCTCCTTTCTCTGTGTTTCCACAGCACCTCGTAATTAGTTTCTATTACAATTCCTCCACAGTGTATTGTAATTACTTACTTGTGTAACTATGGCTCCCAGTGCTCATTGAGGGAGTGACCATGTTACATTCATCTCTGAATCTGTATCTAACAGAAAAACTGATACCCGATAAATAGTATTGAACTGAACTCTCTCCTCAAATTTTCTACCATCTTAAAGTAATTTTCTTCTCTTGACAAAAGTAAATGCTGTTAGCAGACCTACTATGTGTAAGGTACTTTGATAGAAATCTGGGAGACGCCCTCATGGGGACATACAATCAAATTGACACTAAATAAAATACAATACAAAGGATAAAGAGTCGTATAAATGCTGAAATAGAGCAATGAACAAAATATCTGAGAATGCAAAAAAGAAAAATTTTCCAATTAATGAGCAGAGGAAGATGGGGAAGGAAGTCTTCAGGCAGGAAGTAGAACAATGTAAATGATACTACAACCTTAAACCCCAAATTATTCAGGTTTTACTTTCTTGGAATTATTTTCTATTCCCCATCTCATACAGTCAATTGAAAACTCCCAAACATTCCATTTTTGTTAATGGCCCCTAAATCCATTGTCTCCTTTGCAATTGCACTCCTATTGCCTCATCCATTACTTCTGACATGAAATGAACAACTGTAATAACCTTTTAGCTAATCTCGTTCTTCCTTCTTTCTCTGCTCTATCAATATATCTTATACGCTCTTTCAGAATTAATGTCAATGTGGAACTCTAATCCTATCATTTCTCTGCATAAAAGCCTTTAATGACTCTCATTAACAAATTAATTTCCAGTTCCTCAGATCCAAGGTACAGCACATTGTGCTGAAACCAAAAATTTTAGCCTTATCCCCAACCACCTCCTCACTCTGACCCTGTGCTTCGGCTACACTTGGCTGTTCAACATTTCCCTACAAGCTTTGCATCGTTCTGCCTCAGACTTCATTCCTCTTCCTCTGCCTGCTATGGCTTCCCTGCTCATCTCCACGAGTCAAAATCCTGACCAACAGCACCTCATTTGGCTCCAGGGTCATTAGCTTGATGAAGCCTCCCTGTTGGTTATTTTTCCTGCAAAGCAACATGATCTCTTCCACCCTGAATGTCTATGGTATCATTCTTTGGGTTCTGTGTTGTTTTTACTGCCTCTTTGAAAGCAAGCTCATAGAGGTAGGTAGGGCCTCTCAGACTTTACAAAATATACATACACCCTTCCCCAATCTACCTCGCCATTATGCCCTCTCATTATATAGATCTTTAAAAAAAAAATCAAATTCCAGAAGTAAGAAGGCACAATTATCAGAACACACATGAATTAGTGGTAGATTTGGTCTCAGGGCTTCAGAGGTCCATATTTCCCCCAGCAGTGTTGACCTCATCAAAAAAAAAAATCTACCACTAATCCATTAAAGACATAAGAAGGTCAGGAAAAATAAAGGTTGGCAAACCCTGGAAAGGGGCTTCACTTACCCCAAAATTGAGGATGGAGAAGGTAACTTTGTATGTACATGTAATCCCAGCTGGACAAATGCAGCCCAAGAAGCCTGTAACAGCCCTGGCCGGTTTGGCTCAGTGGATAAAGTGTTGGCCTGTGGGTTGAAAGGTTCTGGGTTCGATTCCAGTCAAGGGCACATGCCTGAGTTTTGGGCTCCATCCCCAGTAGGGGGCGTTCAGGAGGCAGCCAATCAATGATTCTCTCATCATTGATGTTTCTTTTCTTTTTTAAAAATTTTTTTATTTCATCATTGATGTTTCTATCTCTCTCTCCCTCTCCCTTCCTCTCTGAAATCAATAAAAATACATTATAAAAAAAAAGAAGCCTGTAACAGATTTAGAAAAAGATGTTGTTATTAAGAATTATATTAGTTTATAAAATTTTGCAAATTGTGTACTTTAAGAAAATTCTGAACAGGAGCTTATGTGGCAGTTCCAGTGAACACTACCCAGCTGCTAGCCTGAAGTGAGAGGTAAGACAATAGAACAAAAAAGAGAAGAGAGAGCATATGTAAGACCAACAGAAACCACATTAATATCCATGGTTGATAGAGAAGTATTGATAGTGGCTCTCTTGGCCTCTCCTGGCCACTCCACTCTATCTGTCCTAGTGCTCACCCTGAACTGATTCAATTTCTGCCCCCCTAACAGTACTCTGGCCTCCAGCAACATCTGTTGCAGACTAATACCAATGTCAGAAGGCTGTGAAGGGCCTTTGTTCTCTAGT
Source organism: Myotis yumanensis (assembly GCF_028538775.1). NCBI lineage: Eukaryota > Metazoa > Chordata > Mammalia > Chiroptera > Vespertilionidae > Myotis > Myotis yumanensis. The sequence continues at coordinate 5,444,775 of NW_027223762.1, forward strand.
AACTTGTTCATTGCTTGTCCATCCTCGTGAATTCACCTCAGCTAACTCCTACTTATCTTTCAAAGACCAGATCAGTAGTTATCTCATCCAGGAAGCTTTCTCTGATTCCCTAGTCTGTCTTAGAAGCCCTCTTCTGTACTCAAATAGTGCCTAGATTTACTTACATCTACAACCATAACCAGCACACTGCAGGGCAAACCCTGATTCACTTCCCTATTAGACTGCAAACTACTTGAGGGCAGGAACTTTGTCTTCTTTTCCTTGGTATTATCCCCCTCCCACCCCCATTTAGCATAAGGCATGATACATAGTAGGGACTCACAAAATGTTTTCCAAATGAAACAATGTTCCTAAATGTCAGGCTTGATGCTGTAACTTATCTCTTTGTAAATTCTCCAGAGCCTACAATATAATAAATGTCCAACTTCCTTAGCTTTCTGTGGTATTCAAGGTTCTCCATAGTAGGAGTTCAGGCTGTCTTTCCTGAACCAGGTAACTTGGAAAACAGATGTTTCCATTATAAAAGAATTTCACAGAAATTGTATGAATAGTCAGCCCAATCCATGGGGAACCCCCATCCCACCACAGATGAGCCAGAATGATGCAGTAACTGTCCACTAATAAAGCCCAAAATAAACCAACACACAAGGTGTGGCCTTCGAACACATTGATAAAACAGGGCCATAAAAACTCTGATGGCAATAGAAATCAATTCTCTCCCACTACCACCCCAACATATCTTATCATGTACTATCATGTAACATATGGTTCTATGCTAGCACTGGGGGATTAAATTTTATTGTAGTAACGTAGGGAAAGTTTATCTGCCTGGCCCCAAGGAAAAGTTATAATTGAAGATTAGACATATATATAATTTTTTAGCAGTATAACCTAAAGCCTTCCAAATGAAAAACAGGGGCCAATAAAGGTCCCAGATGACCAGCCAGGATGCTGTTGACATAGATATGCATGATGACTATAGCAAGCAGAGAAGCCACTGCCCAAGGGCCCCACTCAGGAGAGGCTGAAAGCTAGAACAGAAAAGTGAACCCTAAACCTGTACCCCTCTTCATTCTGACCTTTAACAGACTGGAACACAAATGTGCTTGCCTTTCCCCATAGTATGGCCTCTATGTTCACACCCAGAGGCTTTGCACAGACTATGACTTATCTCACCTCGCTGCCAAACACACTCTTTCAAATCTGTAAAAATCTACTTAAGATGCCAACTCCCTTTTGAGTCCCTCCTTCTTTCCCAATAAGGCTTAATTGCTTTTACTTCTTAAAACCCCCAAGGTGGCCACTCTCTCGCAAGAATCCTAGAAGTTCATGATGCAGACATGATAGTAAATGATCATTCCAACTCTAGGACAATCACAGCTTCTACTTTCCAGATGTGCCTCTTCTCAATGGCATCAGAGGGTCAGCCGGGACATTACTACTCTATACAAAGATGAAAATCAAAGCTATTTTGCTATACTTAGTTCAGTTGGATCAATGTGCTTAGACAAACATCCAGCCATTCCTAAAGAGAAATAGAAGGACGTGTTGGGAGGAACATGGTATCTAGGGACAAGGACCAACAATTTGGTTTTGCCATTTAATAATTTCTTAATTTTTCCCTCCAAGTGTTTATGTTTATAATTTTCTTTTTCTTTTTAATATATTCTATTGATTTTTTTTACAGAGAGGAAGGGAGAGGGATAGTTAGAAACATCAATGAGAGAGAAACATCGATCAGCTGCCTCCTGCACACTCCCCACTGGGGATGTGCCAGCAACCAAGGTACATGCCCCTGACTGGAATTGAACCTGAGACCCTTGAGTCTGCATGCCAATGCTCTATCCACTGAGCCAAACCGGTTAGGGCTATGTTTATAATTTTCTTATGAGACTTTTATAATCTTTGGTCAGTAGAAAGTTGATGACTACTTTCTAAGTATCCTTTTATTTTTACTAATAAATGCAATAAACATAATTGATTTTTCTCTTTGTATAAAACTAGCCTTCTTCTATAAGTTTTTATGTTTCTTATTATTGATTTCTGAGCAGCATGTAATTTCAGTTTAGATTTGTTCTCTGGCCAAGTGTTATTTGGGAGGGTTGGTTTTGTTTTGGTATAGTTTCTTACACTTGGGGACTGGAAGTTTTGGTTAACTTTTGTTATTATTTCTACTTTTGTTTCATGGCCAGAGGGTTAGACTTATATAAGTTATGCACTTTGCCACTGATAAGCTTTTGACTGTTAGAACTGTTCCTTATACAACATTTGGGGTAGGAAGTATTCGTATTCTCCCTTCTATATCTTTCAAATTTGTTTCTGAATTAGTGAGTGATAAAACAGTGACAGAGAGGAAGATGCTTTAGACATCTTAACCCCAAGTAACTTTGCTTGAGTCATTTTTGCTTTGGTTTGCAGACGATGAATTTGTTAAAGTTGAAGCATCGTATCTACAGAACAAAATTACCAGACTCATAAAATAGATGTCTGGCAGCAAAAATTATTCAGCAGTGAACATGCTAGATGTTCTATATATTCTATCATTTAAAACTTTTAAACATCCTTACAAAAGAATGCCAGTGATATCACATGTTGATTTGACTGCAACATATTCGCATTCTTTTGTTTACAAAATACCAAGATAATTCATGATTTTTTTCAGTATTGTTGCTTTCTTACTCTCTCCCTTCCTTTTCCAGTAGATTTACTTTCCTCTTTAATAGCTTATTTGGTGCTGGCACCCTTTCCCCTCTCCTACCTTTTTCAAATAACATTTCTAAAGCAGCATCTCTCCAAACCCAGCGGCTTCCTACAGGCTTATCTACCCACGTATTTTTGTAGGCCACCTTTCATCTGAGCGACTCGGGCTGTCTCAGAGACATTAACTCATGGCTCTTCTGGGACACAGTCAGTAAGTCATAATTACATCCACTCTGAATGGAGGACTGCTCAGAATGCCGATGACTAATGGAAACTTACCCATGAAAATGGATGAACTTGGATTAAAATTCAGAGTCTCTGACTCCAACAGTCTAGGCTCTTCACATTAGATATTACAATTTTGTTCTATTACAACTTGAAGTTATTGTTCCCTTGAAGTTTACAATCATGAATTTTCGAGTTTGCAAAAATCTTAATCCCTACCATTTGTTATCTTAGACAACAAACGAACACAAAAACCATAGAGTCCCAGAAGAGGTAAAAAAAGATGTGGCCAAGTAACAAGGGCTTAAAGCAGAATAAGACTAGAATCCTGGCCTCCTGACCCTGGTCTAAAACATCTCCACAATTGCTTATAGATTTATGATTTGCTTCATGTACCCATGTTCTTCCTTTTTGTCTTTTCTTTAACCATTCCACTCCTTTCTTCTCTTCCTTCCCTCCATTTTACACAAAAGTGAAACTGTTTTACGTAAAAATTTGTTTTTTTAACTTGCATCTACAACATAAAACAAAACAAATTTAAACTATGTGCAAAGTCCATCTCAATTTACTGAAAAGATGTAGTAGACATCTTTTTTGAAGAAATTCTGTTTTGTTCTACTTACACCCAAAGGTAATTCAAAGTAATTTATTAAAATGCTCCTTAACAGATACATGCTTTGCCTGGCGGGTGTGGCTCACTGGTTGAGTGTTGACCCATGAACTAGGAGGTCTGGGTTCAATTCAAAGTCAGGACACATGCCCGGGTTACAGACTCAATCCTCAGTGGGGGAATGCAGAAGGCAGCTGATTGATGATTCTCTCTCATCATTAATCTTCCATCTCTTTCTCCCTCTCCCTTCCTCTCTGAAATCAATTTTTTTAAAAAAAGAGGTACTTGCTTTGAGGTTAGGGATTAGAGGTGACCACATTTCAATCATAAGCCATGGTACAGCTAAAATGATTGATCTGTATTGATAATGATACCACTAGCCACATGCATAATGATGTATATCCAAGCATCAGTTAATGGTTGAAAAATGCTTTCAGACCCATGACCCCCTTTGATTCTCAAACCCCCCATAACCAAGAGAGAAAAGGACAGCATTAATCCCATTTTATCATACAAAGAAACTAAAGGTCCATAAGGTTAAATCACACAACCAAGAAAGAAGGCAGGATCAGAAGCTGAGATGTGCTACCTCCACACCCTCATCTTTTCAGCAAATAGCCCTGTGCTTTGGTTCCAGCCCCTCTCACAGTCCTGGGCATTAGTTTATCTGCCAAGCCTGTGCTCTTTGGGTTGAGGGCTGGCTCATATTCTCCCCTGTATTCTCCAAAACTCTGTGCAGAGATTGTACTCAATAAATGTTCTGTGTACTGAATGTAACTTCATGGAATAATTGCATTAAATTGTACTGAAATCCCTATGACCATCTTTTGGATTAATACTGCATCATTTTCACTAAATTCTTAAACTAATGGGGCGGAGAAATAAAACTCTTCCTGACTCAGAATAAGCCCTTTCTACTCTGAGTCTGCAGGGTGTCTTTGGCAAGGGAACAGCTTCCTTTTAGCCTAAGTCCTCTCATTCTCTAATGTTTGACTCAAGGCCCACCTCCTCCAGGAAGCCCTCTCCACCTCCATCCTTCCTGGACTTAACTCCTTTCTGATCCATGCACTCCATGCTGGGTACTGAACAGCCACAGCTTTAATTAAAATTTGCTCTACTTTTCTCCTCAAATGACAGCTGCAGGAACCAATGTTTATTTCTCTGCCTCTTCCCGCGACTGTCCAGAGCAGCATCTTGTGCAGAATAGGTTTGCAATAAACACCAACTAATAACTAATAACACCACAAGCATTAGGTTCTAGTGCAATCTCAGTCCAGATGCTGAAGTGCTCTAATTTTAGCCTTCCCCCAGCATCTCACACCTGCTTAGACAATTGAGAGCATACCCTCTCCTTGACTAAATACACAACCAAACACGGAGGACCAGGGCTCCACCACTGAGCTGGCGCTGCTTTCTATCGATGGGCTGTGAACAATAAGTGATCCTATCTCCTGCCACCCTGTGTAGTCTCCAAAACCAAGCAGTTATAGTGTGATTCTGCACCCAGCATAGGGAGAGCCCTCAGATCTGCTGCAGGAATGCACAGAGATCTCTGAAATGCAAATAGCCCCTGCATGGCACATGAATGGCTGAGGGGATGGCAAACTCACAGTACTCTCAGGTTCTTTAAATGCCTCTGCTGCAATGCAGCACTCAGCCTGCTGACTCTCTAGGAAGTGATGGCTCAGCACTCAGTGGTGTGGAAGGAATGGCTGAGAGGCTGTGGGAAGAGCTAATGCTGAGGATGCTGCAGCAGAGTCCCGATGCTCACTGCCTGGGCTCGGAAACATGCAGCCCTGACGGTGCTAATCAGAGAGACAAGTGGAGAGGGAGAGAGCAGAAAATAATATGAGGAGAGGAGGAGAGGAGAGAAAATGAAAGGTGGGGTGGAGAGAGAAAGAAACAAAGGGGGAGGTAGAGAGTGGAGAGAGAGGAGGGAAGGAGGAAAGGCAGAGACAGGGAGGGAGAAGAAAAAAAAGAGACGGGGGGGGGGGGGGGGGGGGGGGGGGGGGCCGGGGAGAAGGCTTGCTGAGAACTTTCCAAATCAATTCTATAATAGCTGTTGAGGGTGAAACTTTGTTTATTTGGTTACTCATAGGGAAAACTAAAATTGCACATCGCATGCAACTGAACTGATCTGAAACCTCAAGAAAAATAAACCTCAGGAAAAGAGAGCTGGAGCTTAGCTGCAGGAGGCCAGTTTATAAACTACCTCTAAAAACCCTTCCCTTTTTTCACTCCACCTCCCAAGTCATTTTCTGCTTCAGGATAACTTAGTCTCCTTCTACTCCCCAGAATAAAACTTATTTTCATAGAAGAATGTCCGCATTTGTCTGTTAAGGTCTCAAGTGATTCACGCTTCCTTTCCCCCATCCCACACTCTGAGAAGGATAATCGTGTCAAGCCTAAGCCCTTAGCACAAGACATGAATCGCTAGCCCGTAATAAAGGGATTTCAGGCCTGAGTCAGCAAGCTAGAGTCTGTCCATGTCTAGATACTTCCTCTAAACCCTTTGGGTACTGGGACTATGGTCCTACTTTCCAGTGATGGGCCTCTGAAGACCCTTCCTCTCAGGACAACATAGTTCCTGGCTATTTACCTGTTTTCTAGAATTTGTTTCCTCGTATAGTCATTTTTTCTTTTTTCACTTCTAGTTCTACAGATATTTATTGGGCACACATAATTACAACCCAGTTTCAGTACAGAAAGGGAGTTCATTGTAAACCAGAACTGAAATGACAATGGGGAGTTGGGGATGGGGCGGGGGGCTCAAGCTCTCAAGCTTGGGAGTGCTTAGTGAAATCTCACAAAAGAACCTGAGCACCAAGGAGCAGGCCTCCAAGATATCCAATTCCAATCTCTTGTTTTAAGTGGCCCAAGGCAACCACATCTCTCATGTTTTATTTATTTAAATAACCTGATACAGCTTTTAGGTGAACTAGATATGGCCCACCAAGATGCCTGCCTGAAGAGGAGCCGAGTAAGAAGTCAGCACAGACCCAGGTCGTGGACTAAATTCAGGTCACATGGCTATTAGAAGAACAGTTAGAAATAAACTGGGATGGGGTGTCTTCACTCAAGGTTCAGTGTAGCCATGTCTTATCATGTAAGACAATGACATTTGAACTGGACCTGAAAGGATGACAGTTCACCAGGTGGAAGAGGGAAAGGTAAGGCAGAATGTTCTAGAAAGGGAGCAAGGATTGAGTTGTGCTGACACAGTGAGGTGGAACACAGAGTGCACAGGTGTCTACTCTCTCAGACCTAGGGAACCCATTGAAGCAGCTGTACTTCTTCCTTATAGCAAGTCTCATGGTTTGTAATTATATACAGGGTGAGGCAAAAGTAGGTTTACAGTTGTTCATATGGAAAATAATGCAATAATTAGTAATACAAGAACACACTGTGCTTCATGTACTCACAAGTCTAAACCTACTTTTGCTCACGCCTGTATTTGTAAGATTTACTCCTCCCCACCTCTACTCCATCCTTAACTTACCCCAAATGGCAGAAATTCCAACTGTTTTGCTCACCACTCAATCCTCAACAACTAACAGTTTTTAGTGCTTAATGGGGCTCACGAACATTTGACAATGAACCAATCAATGAGCTATAAACTCAGTGAGACTAGCTCTATCAGAGCACTCAGTGTTGCATATTAATAAGGCATTGTTATTTGTTTGCCATTGAGCTAAATTAGGCATTAATTCACATTAAATTACCATGAGCTGTGCATGTATACAGTATTAATTCTGTCAGATTTGAAAATAACCTATTTTGTGGAATGATTTCCCCTCACCTAGCCCCATTTTTTTTTTCCTTCTTTAAGACAAGAACCCTTGGAACATACATTTTTTTATATCTTAGATACAAGATAGCTTCTTTAAAATGTATACTAAATCTCACTAATATGTACTGAAGTAAAAGGCCGGAGAATACAGTAAGGATATCAAACTTAGCTCCCGTCTTAAATATGCAAAATTTTAGTAGGTTTATGAATTTGCAAAAATCAAAGATCCAAAGGATGATCTCAGTGCATAACCTAAAGATATATGAGAAAATTCTGTCCTTCACTTGGGACAAATCTGTATTAGGGTGGGCTGGCCAGGAACAGGTGAGATCATCAAACAAGGCTGACTTCTAGTGGCATTCCCCCTAGGGATGTGCCTGTGCCCCTTAGTTATGGGCCAGGCTCTACCCTGAATGCTCCTTATCTGGATCTTGGAATTGAAAACCAAAAGGGTTTGAGCTGGGTTTCCTCACCCTCTCTACTCAGTCTGCATAATGTGATATGAAAGCCGTTCCCCACTGTAGACATTACCAGCTCCCAGTGAACTAACACAGCCCCATTCTGAGACCTCCACTCACTACTTAAGTCTTCTCTATCTCTGTATCTCTTAGGGATATAAAAATAATACCATATATTGTTCTGGTCTTTACTATTTTGGTTCTAGAGAGAGAGAGAAACATCAATGATGAGAGAGTCATTGATTGGCTGCTTCCTGCACAGCCACACTGGGGATGTGCCCTGATCAGGAATCAAACTGTGACCTCCTAGTTCAGTGGTCGGCAAACTCAGAGTCAACAGAGCCAAATATCAACAGTACAATGATTGAAATTTCTTTTGAGAGCCAAATTTTTCAAACTTAAACTATATAGGTAGGTACACTGTTATTAACTTAATTAGGGTACTCCTAAGCTGGCCTTTGTTAAAAACGTCCTCAATCTGATTGAGGTACGTTCGCTGAGGTCGACCCCTTCCAACTCTCCCATACACACTCGTCTTGTATACTTCTTTCGTCTATCTCCTTTCCAAAAACCGACTTCTGCATATGGGCCACGAAGTTTCAATAGCACTGTACGTGCGCGCCCGCACGTGGTATTTTGTGGAAGAGCCACGCTCAAGGGGCCAAAGAGCCGTATGTGGCTCGCGAGCCGCTGTTTGCCAACCACTGTCCTAGTTCTTAGGTTGACGCTCAACCACAGCCACGCTGGCTAGGCTCTACTTGACTACTTTAACAGCTTCTCCCAGCAAGACCAGCCATGTTAACTAACCAAATCCTAGAGAAGCCTAGCTATCCAATCTCTTCTAATTTTCTGATGAGGAAACTGAGACAAGCCTACAGAGGTTAGTTGACATACTAAGGTCACAACAGGAGAATGAGAACACAGACCCCTTCTTCCCACAAGCCCTAATGCTCCTTCTTTTCTCCTCTCCCACATTTTTGCTCTTCAGTAGAAACCCCTTCATGCGTTTCCTACCTTTACCCTCCTTTTCAGTTTCCACTACCATCATTCCACTTTGGAGTTCACATCATTTCTTATGTTCCCAATACTTTGCTCACATCGTTCCCACCACCCCTACCAGCAAGCTCTTCCATGCTGTATAAAAGTTATTATCACTGAAAAGTCAGCTCCAATCCTTTCCCTCCCATAAAACCTTCCTGGCACACTCAGGCCCGGAGAGCCCTTTCTATCTCTAACACCTGAAGTCTGAACCCTGCTTCGACACTTTGCATGCACTTTCTCCATTTCTTTGTTACGGGAAACATTTCTTCCCCATTCACTGAGAATCTTTCCCTAAAAAGGACCTTAATTATTGACCTATCTCTTCCCTTATTCACTTCATCTAAGAGTAAAGTAAGGAAAAATAAAGTTATAATTTTCTACTTAACTCCTCTCTTTTTCTTCCATAAAGATTGGTTACTCTCTAATCCAAGGGGAAGGGGCACTGCCTGGCCAAGAGAGTGAGTTTGACTCATTCTGGACTTCAGTGTCAGACCTACCTCTGAGATCCATGCAAAATGGTGTGCACTTCAATCTAGCCTTTATCTACTAGAAATAAAAGTAATCTATTGCCCTATATGCTTTATATTTATTTTTTTATTATTATTGAGGAAGATGGGGAGAGAGATAGAAACATCAATAATGAGAAAGAATCATTGATTGGCTGCCTTCTGCATGCCCCCTACTGGGGATCTAGTTCACAACCCGGGCACATGCCCTTGGCTGGAACCGAACCTGGGATCTTTCAGTCTGCAGGCTGACGGTCTACCCACTAAGCCAAACCAGGTAGGGCTGCTTTATATTTCTTATTTCTCAAATGATTCAGAACTCAGAGGGGAGGGGAGAGAAACCCCCTGGATACCATCACATTCTATATGGATATTTACTAGTAAGCCTTACTGTATTATTTAATCACTGCTCTGTGTGTTCTGTCTCTCTCTCTCTCTCTAGTATGAAATCCTCAGGGCCAGGAATAATGTAGTATAATTTTTAATATCCCCCAGAGCACTCGGTTCAAAGCTTTGCACATAGCAGGTGTTCAATCCATTTCTATTCAATGAAATATTTGTTGAAAAAGTCTCATACCTCCCAGCAATCAAGTAATTTTCCCTAAAGTGTTTTTATCATAATTCTACTACATATAAAGATCTGTAACCAAGGAAACATCCTTCCCATGCTAGCTAAAACAGATACTGTCAGTTTTTAAAATCTCTTTCCCTAAGTACCTACCCTTCTCCTCCATCATTTCTGTGAATAAGGAAGGAAAAAAGCACGAATAAGGTCTTACAAAAGAGAAAGGGCAGATAAAGCATGGTGGTTCTGTTCACACTTTTCTCCTTTTTTCACTCATAATTCCTAATAAGATATTCTTGTTTTTAGACGTAGTAGTACCTATAGTTGGTAGAGTTTAGAATTAATATTTTTCTGCCAGCAGACTCAATGTCTATATCAGAGATGAGTTTTGACAATGCTATAGGCTCCCAGTTGCAGCATTTCCTATCCTTTATCTCATGCTGACCTGACCCATCTCCTGTGACTGGTCCCTGTTGCTCTTGTGCCTTTCTGTTCCTCATCCAGAGCCATGCTTCTGTATCACACGGTCCGAGTATAACCTGCTGACTGTGATTTTCCTCTGCAACTCTCCTTCCAAGAATTTGCCTGCACCTTTCCACAGCCACCATCCTGTTAATGATGTATTACCATGCTTCACCTAATTTTGTAAAGCCATTTTGGCCCATATGTGGGACTTCTGAGTAGTCTCTGCTAGAACCTTCCTCTATAGATAGTTTAATTTCCCAGGGTCCCATCCGACCTGAAGCACTTCCTCTAATTTGCCTTCTTTTTTAATCTCAACAATCTTATCCTCATCATAACAGTCCAAGTCTGCCAATTGTAGTCTACAATATGCAATGGGTAAGATCAGAGTGCAAAAGAGAAAGTAAATTTTGAGGTTGTCCTAGTCTGACCTCATAACTTCCTCCTCTTCATTTTATAAATCAGGACACCAAGACATACAGAGGTTAAGTTACCAACGTAAGCGAAAGGAAAATTCAGGACTAAACCTCAAATTTTGCCCACCAGTGTCAGCTCAGTTGTTTGAGTGTCCTCCCATGCATCAGGAGGTCAAAGGTTAGATTTTCAGTCAGAGCACATGCCTGGGATGCTAGCTTGAACCCCAGTAGGGAGCATGCAGGAGGCAGCTGATCGATGTTTCTCTCTCTTCGATGTTTCTATCTCTCCCTCTCCCTTCCTCTCTCTGAAATTAATAGAAATATATTTAAAATAAATAAATAAACCTTGAGACTCCAGGCAATCAATTCTATATACCAATATTTTTAAAGAAATAGAATAACAAAACAGCAACTGATAATAATTTATCAATATTGTATAAAAGAGCACTGCCAAAAATGGTACAGATTTCTCACAAACCAATGTCTCAAATCCTAGGTATCTGCAAAATGAAGATTAGTTTTGAGCAGTTTTTATAAGTTGAATATTAAACTATAACACACAACAAGGCTGAGTGCTGTTTCATCCTTCGAGACCAACAATTCAGTCTTTTAATAGTAGATGGTTGCAATAAGGGAAACTCTAGAGGCCTCCAAGATCTTAATATTCCATTAGGAATATAAATAGCAGTTACAGAGCTTAAAGCAAAGGACTTCACCATAATATTAAAGAAATACTCCACAAAATAGCACTAAGTCAATTAATCAAAGGTATGACTCTAAAGAAAAAATCCAAATCCTCAAATTTCAATTAAAAAATGTAATGGGTTCATAAAAATAAGACCAATCCTGTCTCTGTCATAATAAAATCATTGATACAAAGAAGCATCTTTCACCCTCCAAATGCAAATTTCTAGAAATATTCCATATTTTGTGATGACAAATATAAGATCATTACCAAAATGATGTAAACAACCAAAAAATACCCCTAAGATCAAATATATATATATATATTTACATGGAGAATGTTCCATAGTTTTGCTGTTCATTTCTTACCTGCAAACCACAGCCTGTGCAAATTAGTTTCAATCAATTTAACTCTGTGTTTCCATCAATAAATGATGTTGAAATATCCATGTATTTATTAAAATTCTCCCCATAAATTTCACATTGGTAGGCAATGTTTCGGTTCATAACCATAACCCTTTGCTCTCTATGCAGTAGAGAGAAAGAGAGAAAGGGAGAGAAACATATATTATCTATAAAGTTGGGCTCTCACATTTAAATAATTGGATACTACTCCCTCTAAGCTCTCTGTCTTCCTAAAATGGTAGGTAAAGGCAGCACTTTGGGGAAGTGAGTGGGAATTGGTGTTTTGTCAGCACTGGGGGAATGGTTTGGCTAAATCACTTGAAAGGAGTACAGCAATTTGTCAGGCCACTGCTTACAATGCAAAGGGCTCTCTGCATACTAAGAGAGAAGCTTGGCATACAAGCCACCCCAACTTCAAACTAATAAGAAGTAATCTCTACTTGATCCCCTCATTGAAGAGGGTAAAGGTGGGCCAGGACTCTATAAAAAGTACATTTTTAAAGTGGACTACTTAAAATGTCCTGCATTTGCATCTGGGTTGTAAAATTTTGAATTTGCCAGTTACTGCTTCCTCAATAACTCTAAATGGAATGCTTTGAATTACATGAATATATTTAATTCTCTTCTAATTCTCAGGTGAGAGAACTAAGTTACAGGGAGGCTAAGAAAGTTGCCTAAGCCCTAGCCAGTATGGCTCAGTGGATAGAGCTTTGGCCTGCAGACCAAAGGGTCCCAAGTTCAATTCCAGACACAGGCATATACCTTGGTTGCAGGATCTTCCCCGGCCCGGGCCCTGGTCAGAACAGGTGCAGGAGGCAACCAATCGATGTGTTTCTCTAACATCGATATTTCTCTCTTTCTTCCCCTCTGTTTTCCACTCTCTCTGAAAATCAATGGATAAAAATCAGGTGAGGATTTTTAAAAAAAGGGAAGATTCTGAACTCAGAGATCTCTAAAGCCTCTTACACCCCTGACAGCCTTACACACTCTGTAACATCTTAGCTAAAATTCATACCTACCTATATTAGGTGTGCAGAATATGCACCTCTCCTGATGTCCGTTAAAATAACAACCACAGCCCTACTCAGTTTGGCTCAGTGGCTAGAGTGTGGGCCTGTGGACTGAAAGGTCCAGAGTTCAATTCTGGTGAAGGGCACATGCCCGGGTTACGGGGTCAGTCCCCACTAGGGGGCGTTCAGGAGGCAGCCAATCAATGATTCTCTCTCATCATTGATGTTTCTCTCTCTCCCTCTTACTTTCTCTCTGAAATGAATAAAAATATATTTTTTAAAAACCTCTTAAAAAGTAATAATAACAACCACAATCTCCCTGATTCCCACGTTTATAGTTTTTCCACTAACTAGTCCTTTTTACCATTTGTTAGAGAACATGTCAAGTTCAGAGAGAAATATTCCTCAGGTTATCTAGTTATCTTTGTTCTAAAACCATTCATATTCTGTTCACCACTCTCTGATGCTAGCTGGAATCTGGATATGCAATGTAAAGTTTACTGATTTCCTGTTCTATGAGTCAAGCAAAATGCCAGACACATTTGGCAGCACAGGGATAGATAAAGCCTGATTCCTGCCTTCAAGAGATTTATAGCACTGTAGTAGGAGAGGAAACTGATAAAAATTCTTTCTTGTCTATTATCTTTGATCCTCACAATGATCCAGTGAGACAACATAGAAAATATCTATATGATATAATGGTAACGACCATAGATACAGATATAAATATACTAATAGATGTCGATATCTGACATTTCCCATCATTTTAAAAAACAAGGGGAAAATATTTAGATTCTAATCATTGGAGGGTCATTGAAAGTCTCTCATCAGGGAAGAACAGATTCATCAAATTATAAAAAATACACACCGATCTTGTCTTGCATTTTTCTGGTCCACAAGGAGCCCAAAATTCCTTTCAACCTGACTGAAGCCCAAAGCAAAGGTATCTCCAGAATGAGTGGGTGGCAGACACACTTGCCTTGCAGCTATTTTTTAAGAGAGGAATGAAAGAAAAAAGTCAACATGTAGGTCAGATCTTTATTATTCTCTAATGCTCCAACGGGTCGGCTAGAAAACACTTCTTCAAATAAACTGGTGTTGTATAACTCAAAGACAAGAAAGGTTGTGCAAACTTTGTGCATCTTTTTCTTTTTACCAAAACTTTAGAAGTGAACCAATATAAAGTATCTGATCTGAAAGTTAAAATTACAAATTATTTTTTTCTTCTTTTTGATGGGAATAGTTCTATATTTTCCACTCTTAAGAATCCAAGATACATTAACATGGTCTCTATAAAAACTTGTTTATGATATTAATTTTTTTAAAAGCTCTTTTCAAAAATATAAGCAATAATGTAAGCTTCAGTGTAACTTTAATTCTATTTACTTTAGATTTCACACATGGCATCCAAGTATTTTCAAAGTCCAATTCCTGCCACCCTTCATCTTTGTTTTCCTACCACTGTGCTCTCTCACAGTGGTGGTTACAGCCCAAGGATTTCTGCCCCCTGGTGTTCAAGCTATTGAGTAACCTGCTTCCCTGAGTGCAGGCAAGACATGTGACTTGCTTCTAACCAATATATTGTAGCAAAGGAGATTGGATATCATTCCTGTGACAAGGTTACATTATATGACAAAAGTCTTCTGGTTTTACTATAGCTAACCCAGTATATTTTCTCGATCTTTAGGTTTTAGGTGTGACACTTGCAAAAGCATATAGCCTCTTTCCATATTTGTTTTTCAATCTGATACATTTTGCCTTTCAAATGAAGAAATTGGTTCATTTTCATTAATTTTAATTACTGATGATTTGGATACATTTCTGCTATCTTATTTTGTGCTTTCTATTTGTCCCATTTTCTGTCTCTTTCGTTTATTTCCTCCTTTCTTGAAACCAACATTAAACCCTACAGCATCAGACACTCTGCTAGGTTTCTATATATATAAAATATCTGATATAATTTTTATAACTACTAACCTATTTTTCAGATAAATAGTCTCAGGAAAAGAAAATGATTTACCCAGTAGTACACAGCTAGTTAGTGACAGAGTTGGGAATCAAATTTAAATACAACTTCAAATCAATGTTGTTTTCTTCTCTTGGCGTATGCTTCAGGATTTTCATGTGAAAAATTGCATACACACACACACACAAAGGTAGTTAAGTGGAACTATGATCTCTAAATCCCTCACTGCTCTGAGATTCCATGATTCAAAGCATCTATTGAAAACCAGCAACCATGAGACACTCTAGGGAAAGACTACTGACTCTAATCCCACAGATTCCAAAAAGGAAAGCAATTAACAGCAAACAATAATGGAGTGGCTGATATTTTAATTTAAAACAACATTCAACACTGACTTTGAACAGGATTACTTCATAGAAACTATAATAAACTCTTATGACAAACTTTGCAACTACACTGAAAAAGCACTTTATGTCCTAGCCAGTTTGGCTCAGTGGATAGAACATCAGCCTGCAGACTGAAGGGTCCATCCAGGGTTCCATTCCAGTTAAGGGCATATACCTCAGCCCCCGGCCCTGGTTGGGGCGTGTGTGTGAAGGCAACCAACTGTTGTATCTCTCTCACATCGATGTTTCTTTCTGTGTGTGTCTCTCTCCCTTCCACTCTCTCTAAAAATAAATGGAAAAATATCCTCAAGTGAGGATTAAGAAAAAAAAAAAAAGCACTTTATGGCCGAAACTGGTTTGGCTCAGTGGATAGAGCGTCGGCCTGCAGACTGAAAGGTCCCAGGTTCGATTCCGGTCAAGGGCATGTACCTGGGTTGCAGGCACATCCCCAGTAGGAGATGTGCAGGAGGCAGCTGTTCGATGTTTCTCTCTCATCGATGTTTCTAACTCTCTATCTCTCTCCCTTTCTCTCTGTAAAAAATCAATAAAATATATTTTTTAAAAAAAGCACTTTATGTATAGAAGATATATTTTATTGAAAATCTACTGTGCACTAAGGATTTTACCTATATCATCATTTCTAAACCTCCAGAGAACCTCATTTTATAGATGAGTAAACTGAGACATAAAAAGGTTACATAGGTTCCACAACTAGTGACACCCATGCCTGTTTCCAGCTCAACCCCGCCCCCCCCCCCCCCCCCCACAGATATGCAGTCATGAACTCCCCCCATTAGAAATCCACATTCAGTGTAAAACAATTGCCAAGTGAGGTGCTCTCCTTCCAGCAACTTAGCCTTTTATGATATCATCATAAAACAACCTCATTAGCCGAAACCGGTTTGGCTCAGTGGATGGAGCGTCGGCCTGCGGACTGAAAGGTCCCAGGTTCGATTCCGGTCAAGGGCATGTACCTGGGTTGCGGGCACATCCCCAGTAGGAGATGTGCAGGAGGCAGCTGATCGATGTTTCTCTCTCATCGATGTTTCTGACTATCTGTCTCTCTCCCTTCCTCTCTGTAAAAAATCAATAAAATATATTTAAAAAAATAAATAAATAAAACAACCTCATTAGATCTTCAAGATTCAAGAGCTTTACTGAGTTAGCAAAGGGAAAGAATACATATCAGAGAAAGTTACAGGTCTTTTCCAGAATGGAAAGTCTATCAATAGACTGGCTAAACACTTAAGGAAACTTTTAAACTATATTTATTGCTGGATTTTCAAAATAGAACCTATGTTGAAAATGTAAGACTGACACATACTTGTTGAGCAACTAAAAAATCTCTTTCCTTTAAAAAATGGGCTGGAAAATCCATGTTTCCTACTCTCTATTCAAGTTCCTGAACCTCACTTAATATGAATTCTGAGATTCCATGATTCAAAGCATCTATGGAAAGCCAGTAACCATGAAAAATAGAGGATTGCATATTCAGAACATGGTGTCATTTAAAACTCCCTCATAAAGGACTTATCTCTCCTACGGACTTGTGAGCTATTAAAATAGAGTAGTATATGTTCCAGGAAGTAAAAGGTGAAGGGGGGAGCAATAGGTACACCAAGTTTGTGCACAGCATCAATTCCAGAAGAGATTCCAATGAAGACTTTTAAAATTATTCTTTCACTGTGCTTTCAAGGGTGTGATGTGATTGCTAGCTTGTATTGTTTATACTGCCCTAATTTATCATTATATTATAAGATTTTCCTACAACAGATGACTAGATGATATTCTAGATAAGTACCATTGGCTTTGAACATCCCTCCAGGTGAGGTTAGAACAACTACTGTCCTGGGTTTTGCTGCTGATTGCTCAAGTGAATTCAGAATGGTATTTCTCTTCTATTAGGCTATTTTGGAAACTGTCAGAAAAGCATCCTGATTTTACCCTAGGAATCAGTCATAAAGCTTGAGAAGGTTTTGATCCCTTATGACATTTGGTTTTGTGTGACTTTTTCTAGTTCTACTTTTTTCTTTAAAAAAAAAAAAAGGTCTGTTGTGATTCTCCCAAATGCCAAAAGGGAAAAATACTTAAAATGATGTTGCATAACATTTACCTTCAAATATCAAGCTTAGAATATACACAAGGTTGATAGGACATAACGTATCTTTCTATTATGTGTGTGCATGTGTTTAATAGTCTCATAGAAAATGTCACAAAGTTATTTTAATTGCATAGTCAAATACTATTTCCTAAGAAAACATAAACTTCTAAATATAGAAAAGTTGAGCAGCAACAAAAATTCATCTCCCCGAAATCAAATACCTTTCAAAAGACAAAGGACTCACCTCACCCTCAGTCACCATTGAGTCCTCCCTCTTCCTCCTAACCAATATTCACTCCATCACTAAACCCTTGAATTTGCCTCAAAAATATCCAGTGGCCACACTCTCTCTCAACTTTCATTGGCACTATCTATAGCTTCCTTTCTCATCTCCTAACTGCCTGTTTCTCCCACATGAGTCTATTCTCTCTTTATCTCTCTAGCGCTACCAGAGCTCAATAGTTCCCGAGCCCATCTTATCTGCAGTTTCGCTTTCCAGGGTTTTCAGTTACTTTGGTCAACCAAGGCCCAGAAATATTAAATGGGAAATTCCAGAAATAAACAATTATGTGTTTTAAATTGTATGTACACTGTTTCACGGTTCTGAGTAGATGATGAAATCTCCAGCCACCCCCCTCCGCACCATTCGGGACTGGATATAAACCATCGCTCTGTCCTGTGTCTCCACACTGTTTATGCTTCTGCCCCTTAGTTACTTAGTAGCAGTCTGGGTTATCAAATGGACTGTCACTGCCTTGCACTGGTTGTGTTCAAGTAACCCTTATTCTACTTAATAATGGCTCCAAAGTTCAAGAGTAGCGATGCTGGCAAATTCAGATATGTCAGAGACAAGCCATGAAGTGTTTCCTATAGATGAAAAGGTTAGTAAAGTGCAATAATGATGAATTTACATCTCTGCTTGATAACACTTGCTAATTCCCTATTGCCTATAGGATAAAAAATACAAAATTCTTCCTAGAGTGTCTCAAAAAATGTGATTCTCAGAACAACTGCATCAGAATCTTCTGAGCTCCTTACTGGAATAAAATAAAAGGATACTCCTGGCCTTAGCCCAGGCCTACCATATCAGAATCCTTGGATTTGAGTTCAATAATCCACAATTTAACCTTTTACTCAGAAAGAATAAGTCTCCTAGGAAGAAGAAAAGGTATTTAAAAATACATAAATTTTGAAGAATTTCAGTATATGGAAATATTATGAATGAGAAATCCTGAAAATCATGACTGTAAATTCCTAGATGAATGGATGGACTAATATATAAAAAATTACAAGAAATCAATCAAATCTATGGAGGAGGGAAGAAGAACATGGGTCTAAAGAGGTGATACAGAGTAGGAAATTCAATCACAGAGGTTTCATAAAGTCAAACCCAAGTCTCGGTGAACAGAGAAAGGGTGAAAAGCAACAACAAAAAAGTAAATTCAGAAATAGATAGCAAAAATACTTTGGTATTTTAACCTCAGCTCTGGGAAGGAAGAAAACCATTCTTCCAGAGTATTAGCCACTATCTGGTTCCTTAGGTGAGTTGATAGCTTAAATATACACTATTTTTGTGCAAAATTTAAGGGCAAACTCCTTTATTTTATTGTGGACCCAAATCTGTAGCAGCTGCAAAGGCAAATCTTCTTCACAGAAACATACTGTCAATCTAAGCAACAAAGGAGTCACATATGTAAATTTTCAAATATGAGCTACCAAGGAAAAGCTATAGAACACTCAAGGAGACAAAGCATCATGGTGAGAGTTTTCTTTTTTTTTTGAAAAGTTCAGAAAGACTTCAAATGTAGATATAAAGAGATATAGCATATAAAATAAATTTTTATAATTAGCATAAAAAATTATGATCTGCAAATATTATTTCTCACTAAAAGGTACAAGGATTACTTGGAGAACTGGTTGGGAAAGAAAGCATAAGTGTTAATATTAGAATACCTT
This sequence comes from Myotis yumanensis, assembly GCF_028538775.1. Taxonomy (NCBI): domain Eukaryota; kingdom Metazoa; phylum Chordata; class Mammalia; order Chiroptera; family Vespertilionidae; genus Myotis; species Myotis yumanensis. The sequence continues at coordinate 5,464,056 of NW_027223762.1, forward strand.
GTCATATCAGAAAGGAGTGAAGCTATTAAAGACTACTATAGCTATGTCAAAAAGACTTGGAACAAATGAAGAGGCCCCACATTAGCCAAAAATGAAATAATTTGCACACGCACACAAAAAAATAATGGAAATATCAAATAGTTAAAATCCATCAGCTTATAATAATATTTAAACAAAAACTCATAGGCCACCTATGAAGGATTCCAGACAACCAAAACATTATACTAAACACTTAAATAAAAGAAAGCTATGCCCAGCCAGTGTGACTCAGTGGTTGAACATCGACCTCTGAACCAGGAAGTCAGGGTTCAATTCCTGGTCAGAGCACATGCCCAGGTTGTGGGCTTGATCTCAGTAAGGGGTGTGCAGGAGGCAGCCCATCAATGATTCTCTCTCATCATTGATGTTTCTATCTCTCTCTCTCCCTCTACCTTTCTCTCTGAAATCAATGGGGGGGGGGGGGGGCCTATCCACATTTATTCCAAAATTCAAATTGTACATCAAGATAACCAAATAGTTAATAACTTTTTTAAAAGAAATAGTCCATTTAATAATTGAAGATGGAATGATAGACTTAATTAATCAGCATTTTTGCAACCCCTAATGAAATTATGAATCTTTGTGATGACCATTAATGGTTGTTAAATCATTAGATAAAAAGAACATGGAAACTTTAAAATCCAAGGATCAGGCCACATCACCTAAATAGACTGATTAATTTTATCACAAAAGGAGACAAATAGGCATAATGAGCCTCTTGATGAAAATACACAACACCATCTGTGAAGTATTCCTGTCAAAATATTGAATGTGCATTTAATCAAGCTTCTATATCCAACTATTGGTTTATGGGAAATATAGGGTAACAAAACATACTACCATAGAATGCAATCAGCAAAACCTAGGCTGTGGAAGTCTCTACAGGACAAATGACCGACCTTTTTTTTTTCTTCAAATTATAAGAAAATTAAAAAAATTTTAAAAAAACAGGAAAGAGGAATACATAGAATTTGAAAAATATAGTATTTGTTTGCTAGAGCTGACACAGAAAATACCAAAGACTGGATGACTTAAAAAACAGAAATATATTTTCTCAGTTCTGAAGGCTGGCAGTCCAAGAACAAGGTTTGGTTTCTTCTGAGGCTTCTCTCTATGGCTTGCAGGTGGCCACATTCTCACTGGTTCCTGTACCACTGATGTTTCCCTGAGTGTCCAAATTTCCTCTTATAAGGACGCTAGTCAAATTGGAAGGGGGACCACCCTAATTGTCTCATTTTAACTTAATCACCTTGGCAGAATTCCTTTCCAGCTGTGAATCTGTGAAACCTGACAAGCTAGCTGCTTCCAAAATGCAATGATGGGACAGGCAGACATTCCAATTCCAAAAGAAAACAATTGGGGAGGATAAGGCACACAGATCCCAGCAAGTCTAAAACCAAGTGAGTAAACTCCATTAGATTTTAAAACTCCATAATAATCCTTCTTTGGATCCAGGCTATGTCCTCTGGGCTTACCTAGGTGACAGCCCCATCCCTCTGTCCTATCTTGGCCTTTAGCCGCACCCCTGAGGCCTTACCATTCTGAGGTGATGAGGGTTGGGCCTTTAAAATATAAATTGAGGGGGGGGGGAGGAACAGATACAATTTGGCCTGTAACTGAGACCTACTTTATGTAATATTTGGAGCATGTTTGGATCATGATTAAGCAACCTGTTTAAAATTTATAAAACAATCAAGGATTTAAAGTTGATTAAATATCAGATAAAATTAAGAATCATTTTTAAATAATTATATTTTAAAGTTCTTAATATGATAATCCTCATGAATACTTATGGATGAAATTTATGCTATCTAGAGTTGGCTTCAAAAGAACAAAGCAGGGGGATTTGATAAGCTGAAACTGACTTTGATTTGATAACTGTTGAAGCAGAGTGGTGAGTATACGGGAATTTCACATACCATACTCTTTTTTTTTTAAATATATTTTATTGATTTTTTACAGAGAGGAAGGGAGAGAGATAGAGAGTTAGAAACATCGATGAGAGAAAAACATTGATCAGCCGCCTCCTGCACATCTCCTACTGGGGATGTGCCTGCAACCCAGGTACATGCCCTTGACCGGAATCGAACCTGGGACCTTTCAGTCTGCAGGCCGACGCTCTATCCACTGAGCCAAACCGGTTTCAGCCACATACCATACTCTTTACTTGGGCATATATTAAAAAGGTTTTATAAGTTCAAATATAAATGAGTGTATTTAATGTGTGTAAGGGAGTAAAGAAAAAAATCAAAACATGAGCAAGAAGAAATAAAATATAAAAAAATCTTTGAAAAATAGTCTAAAAGTACTTGTAGAATGGAAAATATTCTTGTTGAGCCCTAGCCAGTTTGGCTCAATGGATAGAGCGTCAACCTATGGACTGAAGGGTCCCGGGGTTTGATTCCGGTCAAGGGCATATGCCTGGGTTGCGGGCTCGATCCCTATTAGGGGGTGTGCAGGAGGCAGCTGATCAGTGATTCTCTCTCATCATTGATGTTTCTCTCTCTCTCCCTCTCCCTTCCTCTTTGAGGTCAATAAAAATATATTAACAAAAAATAGAAAAAAATATTCTTGTTGACATTTTAAATGCTCTATGGTAGAGAGCTCACTTCATAAAATGTCATGCTCCTAAAGTGATCTATATATTTAATAAATTATAATCAAACCTCCAATAGGATATTTTATAAAACTTCATACTCTAATATCTATTTATGTTGATAACTAAATAGATAAGAATAGTTGAGAAAATCTTACCAAAAAAAAAAAAAAAGGAATAGGAAGGAGAAGAGGAGAAACTAAAACTTGATTTATCAGATACAAAAACTTATTACAAAGCAAAAATAGTTAAGACTGTGCTACAGTGGTTTCAGAGAAAGACAATAAATCAATGCATTGAACCAGTGAGCACAGAAGGACACCATGCACACATCAAAAGCTATTTTTAAAAAGCTATATATGCACAGATAACATTGAAATTTGTTAGGTGAAGATAGCTAGTTCATTAAATGATATTGGGTCAATTAATTATCAATAGGGGGAAAATGAAAATAGGTACCTACTTTAAACCACACAAAAATGAAAAAAGAACAGTGCTTTAATGTTTAGAAAAGCATATTTTAGAGTAATATGTTTTATTTTTAATTTTAAGCCCCTCAGGAGACACAAAATACTCATCACAAAACAAGACTGATAAATTTAACCATATTAAGATAATTCCATTATACCCTTTATATGGATTTACTAAAGGCCTGGTGCATAAAATTCATGCACTTAGGGGTGGGGGTGGGGGGGGTGGGAGGGGTCCTTCAGCCCCACCTGTGCCTTCTCGTAGTCCTGGAGCCCTCAGGGGATGTCCAACTAATGACCTTAGGCCATTCCCTGTGGCAGTTGGACATCCTTAGCGCTGCCGCAGATGTGGGAGAGGCTCCTGCCACCACTGCTGTGCTCACCAGCCATGAGCCCGGCTTCTGGCTGAGCGGAGCTCCCCTTGTGGGAGCACACTGACCACCACGGGGCAGCTCCTGCATTGAGCATCTGCCCCCTGGTGTTCGGTGCGCATCATAGTGACCAGTCATTCCACCATTATGTCGATTTGCACATCAGCCTTTTATTATATAAGATTTTGTTCATTGCAAAAAGAACTAGTTGTTATTCAGGTAAAGAGCAAGGTAATGTGATTGGAATTAAGTACACAAGTACAAATTGGGAGCTCTTGTAGGTTCTGGTACCTAATGTGTGTTGGGAGTAGCAAGGCTTAGGGGGTGGAGTTTTACCCCACCATGGGAAAATGAATAAAGAAAACTTAATCTAAAACAAACTCCAGAAGTCCTGAAGGAAGAGTTCTCTCTCACTACTACCACTCACCACACTTCAAATTTTCCAGACTCCAACAGAAAGAAGCATACTGTTACATTTCTGTACAGAAGGAAGCTTATTTTACTACTCCAGGAGGAAGATGATTTTCTCCTTGCCTAGCAACAGACCCAATCAATAGCAAACCACCATGATTCAGCCAATGGAAAGCCACTACACTTTAACTCCTTTTGTCATAAGAGCCCCTTTCAATTCCTCCCTTTTCTCTATACAAGAACATGCCTCCCCTTGGTTCTCTGGACTTGCCTAAGGTTTCTGCCATAGCTTGTTTATCTCAAATTGCAATTCTCTGCTATTCCCAAAACTCATTTTGCTGATAAACAACTGGCTATTTTATTTTGTTAAGCATGACACCAAGAAAAAGCAATTATCTGGACACTATCTGGGTTTCCTACAATCTAACTCAATTCTATCACTATCTCCCCAGAGATAGCATCAGATTTCACAGGTGAAGGATTTATTTCTACAAAACTGCTTGAAAGTGCCAACTCTCCAGTCACATGGTTGGTTCTCCTGGCAACCAGCCCACATTCTCAATTGAGGTCCCAAATTTACCTCATTTGCACAATAAGACGCCTTTATTGCTCTCATTGCTTGGGAAATTCCAAGGGTTTTAATAGCTCTGTGCCAAAAACAGGGATGAAAAACAAATATAGAGTCATTGTGTTAAAGATTAAAAACATCATTTAAATATAGTATTTAATATGCCTGTATTATATATACATGTGTGTGTGTATAAATCAAATTATATTAAAGTTAATTTAAAATATTTTGTGTCATAAGGAAAGAAGCTGTGAGTAACTCTGAGAAAATAAAATTGGTCTCTGGCTATCAGTTAATAAATGATAGCAAATGAGTCAGTAAACGTCCTTTTTTGCCTTCTGTGCATGTTTTCAGAAACTGATTTGACTACTTTCTCACTGAAAAATAGATCCTTCCTTGAAAACTGTCACACAATAAAGAGACTAAACAGGAGGCTTAGTCCATTCTTTTTCATCAGTGTAAAAGGATTTATAAATGCTCATAAAACCAAAAGTACCAATGAGTTTCAGTGACTACTCTAATAACTTTTAACTACTGCACTGTTCCATCTGACCTTCTTGGTTTGGTCATTGAGCATCAAATGTAAGAAGAAACTAATTTATTCTAAAGGACTATGTGGTATTTAAATCACACACAAAAGTATATACCTGCACCTGGTTCCTGCAAATGTATTCTTTTCTATGGCAAAGATACAGCAACAAAATGTTCCTAAATGTTGAGTTTGCTCTCCGTGGCACATAGCACTGAAGAGAAATCCCTATGATAACTATGTCTTTCATCTGAGGTGACAGTCTAACATCTGGAGGGGAATATTTCCTTTCCTAAATATTCTGGGCATGAGACTGGTCTTCAAATTAATTAATACTTACAGAATTAGTACTTTTTTACTTAGCTCCAGAGAAAGATGGGAAAACCTGACCTATATTTAGTGACTGTTCTCTCTGAATTTTTGGCAAAGGAATGATGAAATTGTTTTTTGAAAACCAGCATTAACAACTATATTCAATGTTGCACTAAAAATATGCCCCTTGCAGAGTACATCACAACTCTGTCTCTCTATAAAACTTGAAGTTTTAAAAACTATGCAACACTTTAGCACCCAAAGATCCAAACAGGAAAAGTTTCACTCTCCTTGTGAACAGGCTGAAGCAAATGATTTCAGCGTGCAACATATTCGCCCTATGATGTTATCTGCTCTGTTGGCGAGATCAAGAACCCAGCCAACCTTTTAAAACAAAAGAGTAATGCCAGGGCTGCTTCTCTGCACTTTGTCTCCACTGAGAGTGACTTGGCATTGCACCTTATCCTTTAAAGGAGGGATATGTCCACTCCTTATAAGGAACCCTCCAACTGTATTCCTGTCCATTGCAAATGTATCCATGGTCTGTCAAGCCCATTTCAAGTGTATCCGTGGTCTGTCAAGTGCCATATAGAAGGCAGTTGGCCAGTCACACACATTGAAGATAAGAACCTTATTTATATCAGAACCTACTTGTAAGATATTTAGGGGAGACTACATAGTTCCTAATTTAAGATGGAGTATTCATAGGTGAGTGGATTACAAACTGTGTTTACGTACCAATGGAATACTACACAGCTATAAAAAAAAAGAAGAATCTCTTACCCTTTGAGACCTGGAGGGACCTGGAGAGTATTATGATAAGTGAAATAAGCCAGTCAGAAAAAAACAATGATCATATGACCTCACTTATATGTGGAACCTAACGAACAAAATAAACTGAGGAACAAAATAGAACCAAAGACATTGAAGCATGCAACAGACTGACGTATTTCAGAGGGAAAGGTGGGGTGGGGTGGGATAGGTTAATCAAGGAACTTATATGCGTATATGCATAACTCATGGACACAGACAATAGTAGGGAGATGGAGGGGGTCAATGGGGGTAAAAGGGGCACATCTGTAATACTTTCAACAATAAAGATAATTTTTAGCACTTGGAGTGCGAGTGAATTTCCCGCCCAAATATAAGATGGCTCTGTCTTTTGGTTTTGTTCCATCCACCAAAAGGGTGGATTACAAACAAATATTTGGTAATACGCAGTTACAATCGGCCCGAGTTTACACGTTTCCCGCACTCCACCGCAAATCTATATGAACCAAGTTAAAGACGGCTCCCACGGAGTACGCGCAATTCACGCGAGCCGACTTAACTCGTTTCCCGCACTCCAAGTGTTAAAAGGAAGAAAAGAATTGTGAATGGAAAATATTAGATGTCTCAAGGTTTCCTTTGAAAAAATCTCTGTGCCTTTTCCTTTTCATATTTTAAGTTTCTTAGGTCAGCCCTTTCCCCTCTTGGTGCTAAGTAATGATATTATAGTGATATTACAGTGCTAAGATTTAAAATTGCATGTGTTCCTAAATGATGGTGAAAGAATCTCAGAACTATTGGAAGGATAAAATGTTTCCCTCTTCTTACAGCTGCAATACATATAAATCTGCTTTATACAGTGAATTGAGAACATCTACAAAAGTATCGATCTTATATTCCTATGAAATATATGTGAAAAAAAGTAATCTGTTCTGTGTTAGATTATTAAAACTGTCCTTGAAAGTATCATTTATACAAAGGAGTCTTTTGGGGCACCTGGAACTTTGAGATTATTACTCTGCTGTTAGAAATATTACCTGGTAACCCTCCAAGTTTATGATTCTGATTGTCAATATTTCATTATTATTATTTGCCCTGGTAATCTATAATAATAAGATAATAAAAGTGTAATATGCTAATTAGACCAGATGTCCTTCTGGATGATCTTCCAGACAAAACCAGGGCTGCGAGAGAAGCCCAGGTCCCAGGTGCCAGAGGGAAGCCAGTGCCGGCAGCCAGGGGGAGGAAGGCCTACTCTTGCACGAATTTCGTGCATCGGGCCTCTAGTAATATTATAATAGTCATCCTTGTTTCCTGAAATATAAATAGTGTGAGTTTTCTTTTTCATGCCATAGAAGCACTTTTACAATTCCCTATTCTCTTCCTTTATACATAAATGCCACAAAAATACCATGAAGATGATAAATTCTTTATTTGAGCAAGAGTTCAAGACTCTATTATTTCAATTAAATCTAGTATATCCTAGAGCAGTGATGGCGAACCTATGACACGTGTTTCAGAGGTGACACATGAACTCATTTTTTTGGTGGATTATTCTTTGTTAAATGGCATTTAAATATATCAAATAAATATCAAACATATAAATCTTTGTATTACTATGGTTGCAAATATCAAAAAATTTCTATATGTGACACGGCACCAGAGTTAAGTTAGAGTTTTTCAAAATGCTGACACGCCGAGCTCAAAAGGTTCGCCATCACTGTCCTAGAGCATACTGAAAGACAAAAATCCTGAGACTATATACTTTTTAAAATGCAGATGGAAGATAATCACTTTTAACTAATAATATATTTAGGAAAGACATACTTAGCATCTTTCTTAATGCCTGGAGCTTGACTGAAACACTGACTGTATCTTGAATTTCTGTCTCACTTTTACCTTGAATTCCCAACACCTATTTGCAAAAAATATGTTCAACCATAGCATGCCAGCCCTTCATGAGAATCTTCTGATTTACAGATGGAGCAAATTAGAGACATTGGAATTAAGTAAGAATGTCGGAATCACACATAAAAAGAGGAAAGGACTAAGTTTTTAGGCTGCTAAGTACTAATTTCTGGGTTTGTAACCCAGCAACTGCTTCTGAAGAAATATTATTTATTCCATATGAGATTGTATCTAGTTATTAATGCCTCAATTCTAATCGTAGGGGAAAATTTTCTAATATGTGAAATAAATAGAGTTAAATGGAAGAGGAAGCCTGTCCTATATTACTCACAATGAGTCTTTTTAGATCACTAATAATAGCTATCATTTTACTTTGCTTTTCTTATTTCAAATTGTATAAAGGACAGATGTTTAAGTAAATGTCTATGGTTTCATGTTTACGAGAAGAAAAATTAATAGAGTTTCTTTCATATACATCTTCTCTTTCATCTGATTTTAGATTTTACTCTACTCACAGCCATTATGAGCTCTGCTCCCCTGACTGAATATCTTGATTTTAACTAAGCATACCATTTAAAGCATATTGACTTAAAGTAGATTCTGTCATCTCTGTAGTATTTTTGATTCTTTCATAAAATGACTCTTGTAAGGAGAAAATAAAGGAGTATACTGTGGCCAGGCAGGGATAGAGTAGGAAAAGTACTTCAACTCTTAATGAGAAGAAAACTTTTTAAAAAAAGATGAAGTGATTGTTACTTTAATTTCTTCTTTCTCCTTAACTACACTGAGGAAGAATAAGATATAATTAGCTAAGCCAATCCCATATTTCAAGTAATCCAGGAGAGGAATGAGAAGAATCAATTTTCCAGCCAACTAATAAGAGAAATTATGTTTTCAGATTTAAATTGACCTTATTGAGCCAAATCATCCATTCAATAGGAAGGAACACAAAATAAGAAAAGGACACACCTTGTGGGGTGTGTCCAGGAACTGAGGCAAGAGACATATTCAGAAATAACCATGTTACAACTGCTTGTAATGTATGATTGAAGTCAGTACTATGGAAGCATACACGAGGGAGGCATTATTTTTTGTTAGGGATAAGAAAGCAAGGCTGAAAAAAAGACTTCAAGGTGATAATGTCTTCTACCACCCTGTCCATATTAACCTTTGCTATGGTGAACAGATTAATAAAAAATTATTTATAAACCTGTAATACTGCACAAGTAGTAATCTCTTCTCTCATCAATATTTAATACTAGGGGCCCGGTGCACAAAAATTTGTGCACTGGGGAGGGGGTTCCCTCAGCCCAGCTTGCCCCCTATCACATACTGGGAACCCTAGGGGATGTCCTACTACCTGCTCCCTGCTCCCTTGGGGAGCGGACCTAAGCCACAGTCTGGCCTTCCTTTGTGGGAGTCAACCAGGCTGATCAGGGGAAGGCACCAGCTCCATCACCGCACTGTTGCAGCCACTGCCGGTCACGGCAGCCACCAAGGTGTTTTCATCAACACAGACTTTAGTCCCTTTACCATGAAAAAATGACAACTTTCTTTAGGCATTTTCAAGAAGTGTCTTTCATAGGATATGACATTTCTTTCTTTCTTTATCCTCACCTGTGGATATGTTTCCACTGATTTTTAGAGAATGTGGAAGAGAAAGGGAAAGACAGAGAGAAACATCAAAGTGAGAGGAACACTTTGATTGGTTGCCTCCTGCATGAGCCCTGACCTGGGCCAGAGCCAGGGAGGAACCTGAAACCTAGGTACATGCCCTTGGTCAGAACTGAACCCAGAATCTGCGTTGGGCAGGCCGAGGCATTATCCACTGAGCCAAACTGGCTAGGACAGGATATGACATTTCTTAACCCTCCAGCAGCAGACCTTCATTTTTTTCTCTAGGAGTGTGGTAAAAAAAAAACCCTAGATCACTTTTTGGACTCTTATTACCCAAGTTACTAAGAATATTACCAGTGGCATACAGGGAGCTTAACCAATCAGCAGTCAGAAAAGGTGTTTCCTCTGTAGTTCATACCAATTGCTGGTTTGGCCCCTGCCCAGGCCTAATGCCTCTGGCAAGTCATTAGCCCTGGGCCAGGGCACTCCCAGCTCCCAGCTGCCAGTGGCCATCAACAATCACTGGCTGGCTCCTCCCCGGCCCAGGCCTAAAGCCTCAGGCCGGGGCACCCCCAGCTCCCTGCCACCACAGCCATCAACGATCACTGGCTGGCTCCTCCCTGACCCAGGCCTAAAGCCTCTAGCCGAGGCATTAGGCCTGGACCAGGGACCCCCAGCTCCTGCCGCAGCCGATTGCTGGCTGGTTCTGCCCTGGTTTCCGCCTCCGCCGCCATCAACAAACACTGGCTGGCACTTTCCCGGCCCAAGCCTAAAGCCTCAGGCCGAGGCTTTAGACCTGGGCCGGGGCACCGCCAGCTCCCTGCCACCGCAGCCATCAACGATCGCTGGCTGGCTCCTCCCTGACCCAGGCCTAAAGCCTCAGGCAGAGGTTTTAGGCCTGGGCCTGGGCACCCCCAGCTCCCTGCCGCAGCCATCTACAATTGCTTGCTGGCTCCGCCCTGGTTCCCCACCTCCACCACCATCAACAATCGCTGGCTGGCTCCTCCCCAGCCCAGGCCTAAAGCCTCAGGCCGAAGCATTAGGCCTGGGCCGGGGCACCCCCAGCTCCCTGCCGCCGCTGACATGAAGGATTGCTGGCTGGCTCCACCCCGGTTCCCCCGCCAACGCCACCATCAACCATTGCTGGCTCAATGATCTCTGGCTGGCTCCTCCCTTACCCAGGCCTAAAGCCTCAGTCCATGGCTTGGAGCCGACATATGCAAATTAGCCACCATCTTGGCTGGCGATTAATTTGCATATCTCACTGATTAGCCAATGGGAAGGGTAGTGGTTGTATGGCTAATTACCATGTTTCTCTTTTATTAGATAGGATAGTTGGATGGCTGAACTGTACATTCTCTTACAGTTACTGCCTGCTGATTCAAGTGGAAACTCCTTAGTATAATATTCCAACTACCACTACCTGGCTTTAACCTATATTTCTAGTTTTATGCTTCACCAAGTCACATTCTACTTACTACACTCCAGGAAACTATAATATTCTGGAATTTTCTTTCCCTGTATATAATTTGTTTCCTCTGCTGAAATGTTCACTCTTAATCCTATTTTTATCTGTCATAATTATCAATCTCTCATTCCAAACTTAATTCAAATGCAAATGGGGATAGCTGGGAAGGTTTTATATATGTACTAAGCCTTAGATAATATATGAGAATTGTTGTGAATTTTCTAGATGCAATAATAGTATTTTGGCTATGTGAGAGAATACCCTTATTTTTAGAAGACATATGCAGAACTGTGTAGCTGTGCAATTTTCTCTGAAATAATTCTGCAAAGAGGCTAAAATGTTAACAACTGTTGAATCTACAAAGAGGACATATGGGAGTTCACTGTATTCTTTCAACTTTTCTGTGTGTCGGAGAATTTTTACAGTGGAAGTCAAAGTCTTATTAATGTAGCTCACAAAAACTTTCTATTTAGTGCTAAAACCTCAATACAAACAAAATCTGACAAGGAAGCATAGAAAATAAAGCAGACTGATTGGAGCAGGTTGATGAACTTGGAGTCTATCCCTCTGAGCAACCCCCTTGCCCTTCGAAGGCACCCTTGAAGCATTCAAAGAAACACAGTTAAAACCCTCTTGTTTAGTAAACCATTTCTCCAGGTGACAAGAAGAGCTGGGATGGCAGCAGGAAAAGAAAAGAAATGTGCTCAAAGAAAGAGCATAGAAAAGGAAGATGGCAAAACAAAAGGTAATATATATTTCACATTCTTATTAAGGCCACTCCTTCCTTAGGGAATTTTAGAGCATTTAGGTAAATTTTCACTATCAGCATATACCAGCAGTTCTCAACTTGTGGGTCGCAACCCCTGAAAACACATCCTGCATATCAGATATTTACATTACGATTCATAACAGCAGCAAAATTACAGTTATGAAGTAGCAACGAAAATAATTTTATGGTTGGGGGTCACCACAACATGAGGAACTGTATTAAAGGGTGGTGGCATATACAGTTAGAAGCCCAAACCATAGAAAAAAAAAGACCTCCAGTCACTAGGTGGCATTGTCATTAAATCAGTGGAGGATTCAGCATGAAGCATTAGCCCAAGTGTCCATCCATTCAAAACGTTTCATAAATGGATCCAGAGTGAGGTTTTAGCTTCACAAGGTCTTTTAAAAGAAAAGATAGGTTGTTTTAAAATTCAATTGAATGGCACTTTAATTACTAAAAAATAATTAAATTTGGTGCAGTCTAATTTGTAAAAATTTTTATTTACTTCCTATTTGAAACACATTTCACTTTTAGAAAATAGCCTACTAAATGTATGCATGTTTTAATTATGTACTGTTTAAAGCATAATTGGATAGTATGAGTTTTAATTAGGTGCTGAGCTTTTATTTTCATTCCTTAGCATTCTGTTGGGTATGTGCAGGTGTTTATGATTTTAAAGACCTGACTCTTTTTTAATTAGTTTCCACCCATTCTGAGCTTTCTCTGAAATAATAAGCCACATCATCTGCTGTGTACATCTAAATATGTACAATTTTCTAAGAGACAAAAAATGTTTTAGGGATTGAATTTAGAAACTTAGTAAAATAGCACCTTTTCCTAGTTATTTTTTTTTAACTGTAAATAAGTGTTTGCAGTAAAGTTTCATAGATATTCTAAATTACTATGAATGCCTAAGAATTCTATATTTTAAATCATAACTAGTGGAGTTTCTGGAGAACATATTATAGAAATAATATTTTCAGTCCTCTTGATATTTAATAATAGACATTTCTTCTTGTTTGCTTGTTAATCCTCACCCAAAAATATTTTTCCCATTGATTTTTAGAAAGAGTGGGGGGGAGCGGAAGAGGGAAAGAGAGAGAAGCATGTGTCCAGACCCGACCGGGGCCCAGGTATGTGCCCTCAACTAGGAATCAAACCCACACCCTTCAGTGTGTGGACCAACGCTGTATCCACTGAGCCACACTGGTCAGGACAATAATACACATTTCTTGAAGAAAAATTACATCTTTTCAACACTTTCTAAATTGAATCATAGATTTTTAATGCAAATAATCAAGGTTTCCTTATCTAGGGAGCAAAAAATATTGTTTCTATTGGAAATTCAAATTTAGCTAATGTTATCCATTAGGCTTTGAGAGGTAAATAAAGGGAAGGAAGGTAACTAACGTGTAGTGAATGCAAACTGTGTACCAGGTTCTTGTACCAGTCTCATTTAATTCTCAAGCCAGTCCTACATGGTAGATATGATTTTCTCCTCTAAAATTAAAATATACATAAAACCTGTTTGATTCTAAAATGTGTGCTCTTTCTGAAATATCAACTATCATCATTAGAAATCAAAATTTAGAATGTAAAATGGTAATATATCCCATCTGCAAATATCTGCATGTTTGAGTGGATATCATGTGAAGATATTGCTGGTAAGAAATCACAATGAAACAAATTAAAACATCAAAACATATTTTTCAGCCTGCCTTAAATTTTGAAGGGACCAGATAATGTGAAAATACAGAACCATTCTTTTATTCTCTCAAGCCATGAGAAACATTAAGCAGAAATAAAAAGCAGTTATGAGTAGAAAAGAAACATATTTTTATTTTAAAAATATGCATCAAGACTTCCCACTTTGTGTGGTAGTATAGCTGTTAAAGTGTGTATGCATTTTGGGGGGACACCCTGTATATATAAAAGTAGAGAGAATAGAATTCTTTGTAACAATCATCTAGCATTAACAGTTTTCAATACATGAAAGCTATTTTGGTACCTAATACAAAGTAGGTTCTTGAAATGGGTTGAATGGTGGTCACCAAAAAGACATGTCCATGCCCTAACTCCTAGATTCTGTAAATGTTACCTTATTTGGAAAAAAGTCTTTGCAGATTTATGTTGAAATGAAGAGGTCATCCTGGATCATTTCAGTGAGCCCTAAATCCAATGATAGTGTCCTTAGAAGAGGAAAAGGAAGTTGATAGACAGATGTACAAATGGAGGCAGAGATTAGAGTGATGAGGCTACAAACCCAGAATACCAAGGAACTGCTCAAACCACCAGAAGTTGAAAGAAATAAGAAAGGCTTCTACTCTAGAGCCTCCAGAGGGAATGGGGCCCTGTCTATACCTTCAAAACTATGGGGGGGGGAAGGGGGGGCGGGGGGCTGGATTTTAAACAACCCAATTTGTGGTAATTCCTATCATTTGGTATGGAAGTGATAGGAAACTAATATAGTTCTCACATGGTAGTTATTAGTGATTAAGTCAAAGTCATTGCTATGACTTCCTTTTGGTTTAATTCAATGGATCTCAATTTCAATGCACAATAAAATTACCTGGGAAGCTCCTAAAACAGAAATGCCCATGCCCCATCCCGTGAGATTCTAGTTTAATAGGTAGAGGGGCTGGAGGAGTGGCAATGGTTCTCAGTAGTTTTTAAAATCTCCCAGGTAGCCGAACCGGTTTGGCTCAGTGGATAGAGCGTCGGCCTATGGACTGAAGGGTCCCAGGTTCGATTCCGGTCAAGGGCATGTACCTTGGTTGCAGGCGCATCCCCAATGGGGGGCGTGCAGGAGGCAGCTGATCGATGTTTCTTTCTCATCGATGTTTCTAACTCTCTGTCCCTCTCCCTTCCTCTCTGCAAAAAATCAATAAAATATATTTAAAAAATAAATAAATAAAATAAAATCTCCCAGGTAAATATAATTCACTGTTAATGTTGCTAACTCAGAGTCTGTCTTCCCCACTAGATTTTGAGCTCTATCAGTATAAGCGCTATGTTTGAATTATTCCTACCTAACGTAGTACCTGACATATAGTAGTATATTTGTTGAATAAATGAATAAGTATCTAGCCCTCTAACATGTTTATGCAAATGTGAAAAATGAATAAAACATGGCTCCTTACTTCAAGCTGTTATTCATCATGCTAGGAGGGAGAGGAAGACAGGTTTGGGTAGAGAACAGAGGCTGTCTAGGAATAATAAGAATTATATCAAGTAGATTCAGCTTCAAATATAGAAACCCTAAAATAACAGTGGATTAAATAAACAGAAGTTTTTCTCACCATAAAAAAATCTAGTAGTAGACTAGAACTGGTAAGATAGTTTTAAAGTTACCACAGACCTGACCTTCCTCCTCATTCTTGGCCCAATATGGATATTAAAGATGTCAAACACATTGCAGCCAGCAGGAAGGGATGAAAGATAAGCATCCTCCCATTAAGGGCCCCCTGAATGCATGTGACAGGACATTTCCACTTATATCCCAACTAGAGGCCCAGTGCACAGATTCGTGCACAGGTGGGGTCCCTCTGGGTGACTTGCAGGGATCGGGCTGAAACCCGCAGTCCAACACCGCTTGTAGCTCTACCTGCCACTCCCGCTCATCCCGGCCCCACTGTGCCTGCCCCACTGTGCTCACGCCCAATCAGTCCCAATCAGGAGAGGCTTGCACTGCTGCAGCAGCACTTGGCAGCCATGAGCCCTGCATCTGTCGCGCTCCCAAGGGGAGTGGCCTGCAGGATCAGGCTGAAACCAGCTCTCCGACATCCCAAAGGGGTCCCGGATTGCAAGAGGGTGCAGGCCAGGCTGAGGGACCCTACCAGTGCACAATCGGGCTGGGGAGGGACTGCGGGAGGGCTCCAGGGCATGTCTGGCCCATCTCCCTCAGTCCCAATGGGCCGGACCCCAGCAGCAAACTAACCTACCAGTCGGAGCAATGCTCCCTGGCAATCAGTGCACGTCACAGTGACTGGTCGACCAGTTGACTGTCTGTCCCCTGGTGGTAAGTGCGTGTCATAGCGAGCGGTTGAGCAGCCTTAGCATATTATTAGCATACTAGAGGCCTGGTGCACAATAATTTGTGCACTCGGGGGGGAAGGGGGGCCCCTCAGCCCGGCCTGTGCTCTCTCGCAGTCTGGGACCCCTCGGGAGATAACGACCTGCTGGCTTAGGCCCACTCCCGAGTGGCAGAGGGCAGGCCTAATCCCTAGGTGCAGCCCCTGGTCAGGCTAAGAGCAGGGCTGATTGGGGAGTTGGGGCGCCGCCCCCTGTCATGCACAGAGCAGGGCAGATCGGGATGTTGCGATGCCACCCTCAGTCACTCTCAGGGTAGGGCTGATTGGGGGGTTGGGGCACCGCCCCCTGTCACACTCAAGGCAGGGTCGATGGGGAGGTTGCAGTGCCACCCCCTGTCATGCACAGAGCAGGGCCAATCAGGGGGTTGGGGCGCTGCCCCCTGTCACTCACAGAGCAGGGTTGATCAGGGGGTTGGGGAGCTCCCCCCTGTCACGCACAGAGCAGGGCCCATCAGGGGGTTGGGGAGCTCCCCCCTGTCATGCACAGAATAGGGCCGATAGGGGAGTTGGGGCACCGCCCCCTGTCACACTCAGAGCAGGGCCGATGGGGAAGTTATGGCTCTATCCCGTCACACACAGAGCAGGGCCCATGGGGGGGTTGGGGCGCCATATCCTGTCACACACAGAGCAGGGCCAATCAGGGGGTTGGGGCGCCGCACCCTGTCACGCTGATCCCAGTGCCGGGAGGCCTCGCTGATCCCGGTGCTGGGAGACATATTACCCTTTTACTATATAGGATAGAGGCCTGGTGCACGGGTGGGGGCCGGCTGGTTTGCCTTGAAGGGTGTCTTGAATCAGGGTGGGTGTCCCGCTTGGGTGCCTGGCCAGCCTGGGTGAGGGGCTGAGGGCTGTTTGCAGCTGGTCAGGTCACACCCCCTTCAGGGTGGGGGTCCCCACTGGGGTGCCTGGTCAGTCTGGGTGAGGGGCTGAGGGCTGTTTTCAGGCTGGCAGGTGAGTGAAGCTCCCAACCGCTCCTTTTTTTCTTTTTTTTTTTTTTTTATTCTGGGCCAGCTTTAGCTCTGAGGCTTGGCTCCAGCTCTGAGACCTCAGCTGCTGAAAGCAGGTATCTGGTTTGTTTGGGTTCTATAATCGAAACACTGTTTCAATTCAAGCTCTAAGATCCCGGCTGGCTGAAAGCAGGTTTCTGGGGTTTTGTTTAGCTTCTATATTTGTAACAATGTTTCAAACTGCAAGCTCAGAGGCCGCAGCCACAGGCGGGGAATGTTGGCTTCCTCCGTCACTGAAGCAAGCAAGCCTCATGTTCGCTTCAAGCTGCCTGGCTGCCAGCCGCCATCTTGGCTGGCAGTTAATTTGCATATCACCCTGATTAGCCAATGGGAAGGGTAGCGGAGGTATGGCTAATTACCATGTTTCTCTTTTATAAGATAGGATTACACTCTAGTTCAGTTGTTCTGCCATTTGGTCTATTTGCATATTACCCTTTTATTATATAGGATAACCATAACTTAGTCATATGGCCATTTCTATCTACAAGGGTATCTAAGAATATTGCTTTGTTTCAGGCAGTCATGTGGTCAGATAAAAATTGGGAGTTCTATATATTATTAACTAAAATAAGAGAAACAATTACTGTCTCTGCCATAGTAATTAAATTAAATGTGTCAGTGTAAAGGTACACAGCACTTTGGGAGTACAAGGAAAGGAACTAAAATTCTAACTGGAAGCATCATTGAAAATGTTATCATTTAAGCCACAGAAGATAAATAGAATAATAGGCAAGGGAAAAGGTGCTTAAGGCAAAAGGAATATTGTGAACAAAAGCATAGATATGGGAAAGTACAGAGTATGTATCAAAAAAAGTTCATCTAGTAAGAGCACAATAGGAGAAAGCATTCTGTTGTAGAAAGAGAACAAGAGTTTTGAATCACAGAGACCACATTTGAATCACTGCCCACACTACTTAATAGAGGGGTAATAAGAAGTTAAGAGATTTAGATGAGAATATAAAGTGCAATTGGCAAATAATAAAGTTGAAAAATATATGATAAAGATGAAATAGAAACCTCAATCAATGACAGAAGTATAACAATTTTGATTAGAAACTTTGGTGATTTTAATAATTAAAAAAATGTTTGTTACAGTAGAGAAACCTACATATACCACCTTGGAATTCTTTCACACAATTTTATTCCTCCTTACAGCTTTCAAATCATCTAGTAGACACATGTGGAAAAAATCTGTTTGAAAATGACAAGTGAAAGATGTTTTATAAACTCCAGATGGAATTCGGTCTTTACTCAGATCAAATATGAAAAGACATCCAGGCACCAGGGTATATATATAGAAAGTAAATTCTATCTGACTTTGTGAATCAAATTTTTTGGCATTTTACTAACTGAACTTTAATGTGGAAAACCAGCAGTTATGCTGCTATGCAAAGAGGGAAGAAAAACTGGAAGGAATGGTGGAAGGTTAGCATTATTTATTGGGAATTACATGGTACCAGGCACAGTGCCAGATATTTTATATCCAATATCTCATTAAACCCAATAATCTTTGACCTGAATACAACTAAGGTTCAATAAGGTTAAGTGTCTTGCCCAAGTCATTTAATGACCAAGATTCAAAATCCAAAGTCTGACTAACTGAAAAGTATTTGCTTTTTTTTAAAATACAGGTGATATCCACTTTTTTTGCTCAATCACTCACTCATTAATTCCAAATTTACTGTTAATTCTTTAGTGCCAATTTATTTCACCCAATTTTTTAATTTTTCTTAATTTTGTTTTATTGCTTAAAGTATTACAAAGAGTAGTACATATGTCTCCTTTCTTTCCCCCTTGACCTTCCCCCAGCCTCCACTACCCCCCAGTGTCTTGTGTCCATTGGTTATGCTTAATTAAAATCTATCTCTCTTCTATTTGCCTAGATCAGTGGTTCTCAACCTTCCTAATGCCGTGACCCTTTAATAGAGTTCCTCATGTTGTGGTGACCCCCCAATTTCATTGTTACAAATTGAACATAATTAAAGCATAGTGATTCATCACAAAAACAATATGTAATTATATATGTGTTTTCCGATGGTCTTAGGCGACCCCTGTGAAAGGGTCGTTCGACCCCCAAAGGGGTCGTGACCCACAGGTTGAGAACTGCTGGCCTAGATGTTTCTAATATCATTATTCACTGATTTTCTTCTCCATTTCTTTTTGTTGTTGTTGTTAATCCTTGCTGAGGATATTTTTCCATTGATTTTTAGAGAAAGTGGAAGGGAGAGGGAGAGAGAGAGAAATATCGATGTAAGAGAGACACATTGATTGGTTGCCTACTGCATGCCCCTGGCCAGGGCCATGGATCGAGTCTGCAACCAAGATATGTGCCCTTGACCAGAATGGAACCAGGAACCCAAACTGGCTAGAGCTCCATTTCTAAGTTATCTCACTTCCTGATTTATAATGTAAATTAAAAATCCTTAGAAAAGAAGGGTTAACATGTTATTCTTTTAGTGAATTAAGAGAAATTAATAAAAAAAAACTTTAAAAGAAAAATATGGCTGGCAAACAAAATAAAAATGAAAACTTATCTATGAATGGTGAATTAGTTTACAGAAAACAACATCTAAAGATACTTTGCACAAATTCCTGGTTGGCTCTGCAAGTGTTAACTCTGTATGTTTGCATTTCCTTCACTATTCAAGCAGCCACCTTTATTTAGTACGATGACTTGAAGCTCATGCTCACGGTAGAGCCATCCCCATAGACTACAACCTAACTACTATATCTCAGAACCTTTTTATCCATCTGGGAAAACATGGTGGCCCTCCGGGCATATACGTGATGGATCTGAAGTATTAAAGTCTGAGGCAAAACAGATTAAATCACAATATGAGAAGCACTGAAGGAAATCTCATTCAGAAAATGTGCTGACTCCAGCCATTTTCTTTATCTGCATGTCTTTCAAAGAATATTGGAATCAGAAGCCATCCCCTATTTCTTAGAGCTTATTTCAAACAACTTTACTGAGGTACATTTTACAAATCATAAAATTAACCCATTTGACTCTACAAAGTCACACCCTCCACCCTCCCCAGTAAGATCCCTCATTCCTATTTAAACTCTTACCCTCCCCCTAGGTCCAAGCAACCACTAATCTATTTTCTGTCTTTATAAATTTGCCTTTTTTTTTTTTTGGACATGTCACATAAATGGAATCATACAATATATATAGTCTTTTGTGTCTCAATGCTTTCACTTTGCATAACGTTTTTAGAGGTTCATTCATGAAGTAGCATATGTCAGGAGTTTGTTCCTTTTTATTGCTAAAAGTTTTTAATGATGTAAATCCACCACATTTTGTCTACCCACTGACAGCTTGATAGGCACTGAGGTTGTTTCCAGTTTCTGGCTATGGGAAAAATGCCATAAACTTTCACTCACAAGTCTCTTTGACACATATGCTTTTGCTTCTCTTGAGTGAATACCTAGAGTGGGATGGCTGGATTATATGGTAGTCTTAAGTTTAACTTTTTAAGAACCTGCCAAAGTGACTGTACTATTTTACATTCCCACCAGCAATGTTTGAGGGTTCATATTTTCCACACGCTCACTAACATTTATTATTGTCTGTCTTATTTATTATAGCCATTCTACAGGGTGTGAAATGATATATCTTTGTGGTTTGGATTTGCATTTCCCTGATAACTAATGACATTGAGCAGCTCCTAACATTTTGAAGTTGCAAGTTCATTATTTTACAAATTTGGAAACTAACAGCTGGAAGAGTGACTTATCTAAGAATACTCAGAAATGTTGTGACAAAAATAGAATATACATCTCTTGTCTTTTTATTTAAAGCTTATTTTTTATGAAGCAAAAAAGTAAATTCATCCTATAGAGTTTAGACTCCTCTGATAGATTATAACCACTTCTAAAGCGATAATCAAAATTTGTGCTACCACACTCAGTACAGTTTTCATGCAATCGTTATATTTATTTCCTCTTGCTGTAATAGACTCTAGCACATGTTTGATGCTTCATAAATATCTAAGTGAATGCTGACTGACTGACTCAATGAATGAATGAATGCATGAATGCTAATAAGTGTTAAAAGCATAATATGTATCTGAGGAAAAATGAACAATGCAGAAAAGAACTTTTACAAAATAGGTATGTGAAAGTATGTTATATTCCTTCAATCAACAGGTGAAGAAATTTCCTCTTACTCCCAAATTGAATGTGTGCTCACCACTCTCACTTACACTTAAGTGAAATCTTCCATTATCTTGTTATTGTATTATATCAATAGCATTAAAATAGTCTTTCCTGCCAGCAGTTTTTTCTAACTCCTGCTTGTTGGTAAAATAAATACCTGAAGTCATTCTGGGTTTTATTATTGCCTTTGTCTAGCCAGTATTCTTAAGTCCAAGTTATTTAACAAGACACACAAGCCCAGTCTAGCCGTTGTGGCTCAGCAGTTGAGCATCGACCCAAGAACCAAGAGGTCACCGGTTTGATTCCTAGTCAGGGCACATGCCCGGGTTGCAGGCTCCAGCCTCAGTATGGGCATGCAGGAGGTAGCCAATTGATGATGTTTCTCTCTCATCAATGTTTCTATCTCTCTCCCTTCCTCTCTCTCTAAAAAATGTAAAATAATATAAAATAAAAAGACACACAATCCTTTGTCACATACTAAATGGGCCTTAGAGACAAGTAGACTGGAGATAATTGGTGGGCCAGTCCCACCAAGAAAATCTCTTTTTTGAGGCAAGTTTTCATCCCAGCCAATAGTATTGCTTAAGCTTTCCTGAGATGTAATCTTGGATTTGCAAAACCTTTCTACACCTGTTCAAAAAAGAATTAATTGCTTCTTTCGGCAGGAACTGGTTATCCTATGGTCTGTCTGCAAAACTATCTCCTTTTCTCTCAAAACAGAACCACCACTTTGATTTTTTTAAAAAAAGCCCTGATCCAGCACCACTTGAACAAGTCCAATTTTTTCTGAGGTGGGTAAACTATGGCTTAATGCTATGTTTGAGCTCACAGACGCAGAAACCCTGCTATTTTTGTTCTTGGACAAGGTAATCCAGACTCTAGGATGACTCACTCACTGTGTTCACATGCATTTTCACAAATACTAACATGGATTAATGCATCAACTCCCACTTGGCATGAGTTTACAATTCATTAAGAACAATTGCAAACTAGATTGTGACAGATCTTTCTATGCAGAAGAACACCATGCTCTTTCTATCTTCTGGAATATGTATTACTAGACAGGCCAAGGAAATACCACATAAAGTGGCAGTGTATTTCTGCTTATTGTTAATTTGTCATATTTATTATAGATGCCTTAAGAACTACCTCTAAATTTTCTTTTTATAACATGTTTGACCTACAGTTTTGAGCACTATTAGATGTGAATTCAGTTTTCTCAGAGTCAGTGACTATTTCATGTATTAAAATGATCTGCAGATTTTGTGCAATATTGAATAACAGAAATTTGGTGAAAGTTTTTAACAATACTTTTTGTTATGCAAACGTTATAGAGGTACAATTATATGTATAATTACTAGAGGCCCGATTCATGAAATTTGTGCAAGGGCCTTGGCCATACCCCCCCCCCCACCCCACCCCCACCCCCACCACCACCACCACCACCACTGCTGCAGCCAGGGCCTCTGCTATGGCCCCTGCCCACTGTGGCCTTGTCCGGAAGGAAGAATGTCCAAAAGGACATCCAGTCTAATTAGTATATTACCCTTTTAGTATTATAGATATTTAAGGATCGTGTAACCTTGAGATATAATTTTATACTTTTGTAGACATTCCAGATGGTAGAATACATAAAATACTTTAAATAATTTTTTTAACCATGATATAAACAGTTTTTGCTGGCATTCCAGAAACCCACATATTTTATTAGCATATGCCTCCTTGTCATATTTTAACAGTCCCTAATAATAACCAAAATAGCTATCACATAAATAGCATTCATGAGCTGAGCCAAACTATACTGTGGAGAGAAATTATGGTGTGGTGACAGAGGATTGAAAAATGTCAAGACGTTTTGTTCTAGCCTTGGCTTTCATACTGTGTGGCCTTTTTGAACCTCCATTTTCTCATCTTTCTGAGCCTCTATTTTCCTATTCTCTTGGATGAGATGTGTCACTACCAGAATTTTGAAAGCAGAATCTAGGAAAAATGTCTACATTCGAAGTGTATTTGGGAAATGATCGCAGAGAGCAGAAATGAAGGACAAGAGTAATGAAACAGGAAAAGAGAAGAAGTCAATAGAATGATCTGTATGGTGTCCAGTTGGCCACTATTTTGAGCTACTGGTGCTCAGAACCTTCTGGAAGCTTCATGACATGAGCAATGTTAGAGCAGTCCACTGAGGGACAAAAGGCGGAAGGAAGAATGTATTCATCAACTCAGGGCCCTATCAGTCAGGCATGGTTGTACTATTGCATGCGTTCGGCTCAGGGTCCCACAGATGTCCACCCAGAGATGTCAGAGAAGCCTTGGTCAGGAAATGAGAGGTGTGTATGAAAGCCTGAGACAAAGTGATCTCAGGTTGCAGGTAAGTGAAGGAGTTCAAAGCCTGCACAGAAGTATTCCCCTTAGCACAGTGGTTCTCAACCTTCCTAATGCTGCGACCCTTTAATATAGTTCCTCATGTTGTGACCTCCAACCATAAAATTATTTTTGTTGCTACTTCATAACTGTAATTTTGCTACTGTTATGAATTGTAATATAAATATCTGATATGCAGGATGTATTTAGGTGACCCCTGTGAAAGGGTCGTTCGACCCCCAAAGGGGTCGCGATCCACAGGTTGAGAACCGCTGCTTAGCAGTTACTGGAGTAAAGGGAAAGCCAGGTGCATTTGAAATGGGACAGAACAGGTGCATGATACAAGACAGTGGATCAACATGCTCTCGAAAAACTTCCAGCTCCAATATTATTTAATATTAATAACTACCATATATGTAGTTTCTACTAATGGATCACTCTGTTTGTATTGCTATCTAATTTTGGTTGCACAATAATCTCATAAGTAGACATGGTTATTTCCATTTTGTAGATGAAGAAATTAAGTATAGAAAGGTGAAGTCATTTTCCTAAGTCAGGGTTCCTCAACCTTCATATTTCTGAAACTTAGGGTCAGATTCTCTTTTGGGAATGGGGGAGGCTGTCCCACTGTAGGGTGTGTAGCAGCATCTTTGGCTTTTACTCACTAGGTGAATACAGCTCTAGTCATGAGAGTGGAAGACGTCTGCTAAGTGTTCCCCCTGGTAGGCAAAGTCACCACTGATTAAGAAGTATTGACTTCTAAAGTCACGATTGCAATAAGTAACATAAGTGCAATTTTACTCCAAAAGTCATTAGAAGCACAGAAGTATCCTTTTAATGGTCTCAGATTACCCAGCCATCTGTTTTAAGTGAATCAAAGCTTTATAAAAATCAAATGATTAAGAACTAATTACTTCTTAAAGATTATGTTGCAAAATAAATGCAAAGGTGAAGATACAGAGTTCAGAATAAGAATCCTAAAGACAAACATAGACATCCCAGAATACTCCTGACAACATTAGAAATGAGTGGAGTCCAATACAGTGTATTGTGTTCAGACTAGATCAGAATTACTCCCTAGGAAACCCTAGTAACCAATTCATATCAACTTGATAATCAAAAGGAAACGGAAGCAGATGTCAGACCCATTATTATACATTATATATACACATATGTACAAAATGAGTGTTAAATAAGTAAATAATCAGTAGTTTATGCTTTCTCCTTCCTAGGCCAGTAGCCAACATTATGTTTTTAAGATCTTAGACAATCCTTACTGCCTCACCTATAGCAGAAAGTAAAGTGCATTTCTGTTTCAAAGTCTCTTCTGGGAATGTGCAAAGTGGTCCAGAGAAAAGGAGATGGAGGCTGGTGGTATTGAAAAAAGAGTATAATCATTTATTCAACAAATAAAAAAGCACCTGCTCTTTTTTATGATGTCACTCTTTTTTTTCTTAAAAAAAGAAAAAAAAAGAAAAGAAAAACTGAGTGACTGGAGGGAAATGGCAGTGGATTAAGTGGAAGCTATGCTGACATTTTCCCAGGACCAAACTGGAATTACAACTAAAATACAGAAAAATCATCCTGAAAAACCAACTGAAGACCAGCTAGAGAGAACCCTTATAACCAAGGACATACAGAGGAGACCTCATCGAAGAGGAAGAGCAGAGGAGCCAGGCTCCAAAGGCAGCAGCTGAAGCTCCAGAGGATTATCTCAATTGCGGGAGGTTCCCCCTGAGAAGTCTGTGATCTAAACCCCAAACCTGGAGGGCTCCCCAGCCCAAAGCACCAGAACTTGGAAAGGTGCCTACATCACATTTAGCTGTGAAAAGCACCAGGGGTTCTGTCCAGCAGGGACAGACAGCTAGATATGCAGACACCCTCTTATGGAGCCAACGCACTAGATTTTGTTTGCAGCCACTTACCTTGGGCTCCAGCAGTGGGAGGACAGAGTGGACTAGAGCTGAGTGAGGAGAGTCTGGGGTGGGCAGCTTGGTGGGGAGAGAACACAGAGGACAACCATGTTGATCCATGTGCTGAGTCATTCTTCCCTCCATACACGAGAAACCATCTTTCTCAGGCCCAGCTTCCCCATTCATGCAACTTTTGCCTGGGGGGAAGAAATTGCCCCACCCCTTGGAAACCCTTTTTCCCCACCCTGTGGAGTAAACACTCCACTGAGCTCTACAGCCTGTGGCTCATTAAGTGATTGAGACTAACAATCTGCCTGCAGGCAGAGGCAGATCTCTTATTGTTTTGAGTTTTTGTCTGACCTGCCTCTGGGCCCTGAGCAAGAAAAAACAGACCTTGGTGCACAATTTGGTCCTTCCCATTTGCGTCTAGCCCTAGCAGAGGGAGCTACAAGCTATGGGTTGCTGATAGCTCTAAACAGGGCCAGTCACAAACAGCACCAGACATTGGCCTGTACCAGAGACACTCCAAAGAGGCTCAAAACCAATAAACCCAATGGCCAGCTTTAAACAACAGAGCAGGATCCAATAAGCTCCAGAAGTAGTATATACACAGGCGCCAAAATTTGCAGAGAATTCCACTTTGTGTGATAAGTAACTGCACAGCAGACTGCACACTGTGTTGGGGGTTTCACTGGGATGAGCCCACAAAAGAACGAGCCAATAGCAATTGTCTTACCGATCTGCAATCTGCGGGATGCTGATTTTCATGAAAACCCTCACTCTCAAGGTTGAACCCTCGGATACGATAGAAAATATACTAGTAAAAGCCAAGATCCAGGATAAGGAAGGAATTCCTCCTGATCAGCAAAGACTGATCTTTGCTGGCAAGCAATTGGAAGACGGACATACTTTGTCTGACTACAACATTCAAAAGGAGTCCACTCTTCATCTTGTGTTGAGACTTCATGGTGGTGCTAAGAAAAGATAGAAGAAGTCTTACACCACTCCCAAGAAGAATAAGCATCAGAGAAAGAAGGTTAAGCTGGCTGTCCTGAAATACTACAAAGTGGATGAGAATGGCAAAACCAGTCACCTTTTTCGGGAGTGCTTTCAGATGAATGTGGTACTGGAGTGTTTATGGCCAGCCACTTTGACAGACATTATTGTGGCAAATGTTTCAACAAACCAGAAGACAAGTAATTGTATTTGGGTTAATAAAAGACATGAACTAACATTTAATTCTTTAATTTTATTCCGGTGAACATTTTTTAAGCATCAAAAGTTGATGAATCAAATTGATAAACTATACTTTGGCAGAAGAATTCCATTATATTTAATATCAGCTGTCTAGATAATAAACCAGTTTGTGTTTCTGACAAAAAAAAACAAAAGGACTCAATTGTAACGGGAGGGCACACACGAAGTGCACAAGGATAATTATTAGACCTAGGTCTGGTGATCAGGGAGACTGCACCACTGGATCCCACAGGCCATCCACTGCATGACACCCACCAAGGCTGGGAGTCATAGCAGATCTACCTAATACATAGAAACAAACCCAAAGAGTCAGCCAAAAGAAACAAGCCCCAAGTGAAAGAACTATAATACTTTCAACAATAAAGATAAATTTAAACTAAAATAAAACTTTTAAAAAAGGAAAAACTTTATTTAAAATAACATGTTTAGAGCAAAACATGTTATTTTAAATAAAGTGACATTCAAAAGTGCTATATTCAACAGTGTGAATGTACTTAATGCCACTGAACTGTATACCTAAAAACTGTTAAAATGGTAAATTGGTGTTATGTAATAAAATTTGTATACTGTAATGAAAACAGCTGTATCATTTTTAAAAATTATTTATAATAAAAGAACTGCCATTGGACCTGACATAGTACATTATACATGTGAAAATAGATTGACCCAAACATATAATGTTTGAATTATGAATTAATAAAGTGTTCTGAAAAATAAATATTCAAAACATGTAATAGACTTAAAAACATAAAGGTAAACATTTTTCAGCCCATCCTTTGTAGGTAAGATCCCTTAAACAGGAAACTCTATTAGTATATTTTCATATAACCCTAAAAAGGGTGAAAAAGCTCCTTTTTAAAATATTAATAACAGATATTAGTAATTATATGCTTGCTGTATACCAGGAGCTGAGCTAGACATTTCATGGATATTATCTTTAATTTTAGTCCCATGAAAATAGAATGATCTCTACTCCATTCCTCAAGTCCCCAAATTACAAACCTTAATGCTACTGAAACATCTTTTTTCTTTCCGAGATGGGAAAAATAGGTCACATCCATAGGATTGTGTTCATAAACGACTTTAGAAAGTCCAAATAACCATTGTTATGGTTCATTCTTTTTTTTAAAATATATTTTATTGGTTTTTTACAGAGAGGAAGGGAGAGGGATAGAGAGCCAGAAACATCAATGAGAGAGAAACATCGATCAGCTGCCTCCTGCACACTCCCCACTGGGGATGTGCCCTCAACCAAGGTACATGACCTTGACCTGAATCAAATCTGGGACCCTTGAGTCCACAGGCCGACACTCTATCCACTGAGCCAAACCGGTTAGGGCTGGTTCATTCTTTATTATTGATACAGAATGTGAGTAAATTTAATAGAGTTTCTCATAAGTTAAACAGGTCCAAACCATTCAATGGATAGGTTCCTTTAAAACAGCGGTTCTCAACCTGTGGGTTTTGACCCCTTTGGGGGTCGAACCACCCTTTCACAGGGGTCGCCTAAGACCGTTGGAAAACACATATATAATTACATATTGTTTTTGTGATTAATCACTATGCTTTAATTATGTTCAATTTGTAACAATGAAATTGGGGGTCACCACAACATGAGGAACTGTATTAAAGGGTCGTGGCATTAGGAAGGTTGAGAACCACTGCTTTAAAAGGATGTTTGCTATATAGAAAGAATTATGAGTCACTAGATTTTTTTCCCATTTTGCTTAACTAAATAAGATTAAACAGGTAATATTACCTCAGAGGTCTACATACTTAATGTACTGACTATAATATAACTTTTTATTTAGTGTAATATAAGGTTCTGCTTTTCTTCTCGAGCTTACTGTTACACATTCAAAAGCTTGCTATTTTAAACTGAAGTAACACCAAGATTTATTCTAAGGTTGAATAAAAGCAAGTATTTTTTGAAGTGGCTTTTCATTGTCTGAATATTTTTATTCTGATCTGAACACATTCAACTTTTACATTTTAAGAACAAGGATAAAAAGAACAAAATGGAGAGGAGAATGGGTTTCCATTTAAAATGTATTCCACCACAGCCCCCAATGCAACCTCTGCAAACCTGGCTACGGAGACACAAAAACTTAAAAGCTAAAATGTTACCTTCCTCCTATCCTCCAATTTTCCAATTCCAAAAACAAAAACTCACAGAACTAGGCAGGAAGGGGGAGGTGATGTTTCTGTGTGTGTATGTACGTTAAGGAAGAAGGTCCTGGGGGGAGGGGTACTTGAGTAATGACACTAGCCGGAACAAGTTTTGCATTGGGAGAGGTGTAATATTTCCCAAAATTTTTATAAAGAAAGATCAAAGATCAAAAAGACATAGCTATTATGAGCAGGTACAGAAATTTATTCATTCACTCATTCAAATAATATAGCATGGGTATTATAGTAGGGGCAGGTACTATTCAAGGCACTTGGGATATATTGGGGGTAGGAGTGGGTGGTAAAGAATCCTACCTCCAAGGACTTGCATTCTTATAAGGCATAAATTATATAGTGTGTGAAAAACTGAAGAGTTCTGCGAGAAGAATAAGAAATTAGAGCAGGATAATGAAGTTAGAAACTACATGGAAGAGCATGGAAATTAATAAATAGAGCTGAATTTGAGAGAGTTTTTCGTGTGTCTCAGAATCTTGGCTTGAAATAGGATAATCAGACTTACTTTGTTAATCCATTTAGTCTTCCTTCTGTCATTATACACTTTCTGTTTTTTGTGTTTTCTTGCTGCTTCCTTTTTTCCTTAGTTTTTGCTAAGCAGCCCATTTTATTTCTCTGTCTAGTGTTTTCAAAAATATTATTCTACTGATGGTTGTTCTTAAATTATGTATATCTGACATTTCTTTTCCAATCTCAAGTAAGCTCCTTGAGGCAAGGACTTCTGTATTCTATCACTGAGCCTAACACAACAGTAGGAGTATTAAAATACATTTATTCTATGAGTGAGTAACTTAATAGTAGGTATTAACTAAATGATCACAATTCTGCTCTTGGGCCAAAGATAAACTCTGGAGGTGGAAATAGAAAGTGAATGCAGAGAAAGGTGGGAAAGAATGCTATGGAGGAGATTGCCTCTATCCCAGTCCTGACCAACTTTGTGATTTTGAAAAACTCACCAATCCTCTTTGCACCTCTATTTTTTTTTCACTTGAAAAATAAGGGAAATGAATTAAAACAATGATCCATTACCTTTGTTTTCTAACATTATGGGAGTTTTATTTGGAAGTGAACTTTAAACTATTAATACAAATGTCAAGATACTACACAAAGCATCCACAGAAATTTTTTCATCCTTTTAAAAAAATTTACACAAACATTTCCTACATAATCCAACACACAACAACAAAAATGGTACATCCTTTTTCAATTTGCATACAATGGAAAAACATATATGTGTGAGAAATTATCTAGTAATAAATAATCAGAATTTTTTTTTAGTATCAGTCACTACCATAACCAAATATTATTCTGATCAATAAAAATTGCTATCATCAGACTTCTGGTATATACTTATACCATTACTTAATTTTTAGTACTGCTCCACACCTTGGTTCTTCACAATTACTAACATAGAAAACTATTGCAAAGTAGGTACAAGCATTTGAAAAAACAAACAAAATCCCCAGCTTAAAGCATGAATGAGTATGATGGAATTTCTTCCCAACCAATGGACTTTCAAACCATCAAATACCCAGAACCACCCTGGCCTTTGGCTGTGTGGCTTAGTGGGTTGGGGTTCATCCCATGCATCAAAAGGTTGCTGGTTTGATTCTTGGTCAAGACACCTGCCTGTGTTGCAGGCTTGATCCCTGGCAGGGGTTGTGCAAAAGGCAGCTGATGGATGTTTCTCCATTTCTCTCCCTCTCTCTTTAAAAATCAATTAAAAAAAAAAAAAACTTTTTAAAAAATCGCTAGAACTGAACTAAATTTGCCAAGATGGTTTTGCCTAAGTCAAGGAAGAGATACATTTATTTTCAACAGAGGAGCTGAAATTAAAAGACAGTATTAAGTTTAAGACAGGTTGGGGGATTTAGCCATTTGAAAAATAACCATCTTTTTAAAAAATGACCACTAAAAATAAGTTCACTAAATTTATTTTTTATTTATTTATTTTTAAATATATTTTATTGATTTTTTACAGAGAGGAAGGGAGAGAGATAGAGAGTTAGAAACATCGATGAGAGAGAAACATCGATCAGCTGCCTCCTGCACACCTCCTACTGGGGATGTGCCCGCAACCCAGGTACATTCCCTTGACCGGAATCGAACCTGGGACCTTTCAGTCCGCAGGCTGACGCTCTATCCACTGAGCCAAACCGGTTTCGGCACTAAATTTATTTTTTAAATCATAAAACATTTCTTACAAAAGATCATTAAATTGTTCACACTGCTCTGAAGTGATGCCAGGGACATGTGGACTATTGTTACTTTTCCTCCCTGTCCCAACCCCCAAAAATGTTGAAGTGACCACAAAGCAAAGTGTTAACAATAATTTCATAGGGGAGATTTTCCTTTTTACTCACCAGCAGTGAACAAATATTAAAATTCACTCATTCTGTTGCTGTTTCAAAATTTCAGTGTTAACTTTTGCGCGCGTACACACACACACACACACACACACACACACACCTGTTTGTAAGGAATGAAAACATTACATCTATTAAACAGCAAAGATTCCACTACACTTCAAATGCAGAACACCTATGAAGCAGAGGCATGCTGGCTTTTTAAACAGAAGCAAATAAGGTTTGTTACCTTTTTAAGAGTCACAGATCTTTTAGAGAAACCTATAAAGGCTACCAATCTTCTCCACAAAAGCATTTTATATATATGCATATGTTATGAAAAATAAGTTGACATGTTTTATAAGATCACAAAAACTTTTAATTGTATATCGTTAATGCCATAAAACTATCAATAAAATATTATATAATGTTTAAATATAATTCACTCACACACACACACACACACACACACACACACACCCTCTCCATACTTTATAATAAAGAAAGCCCCCAAACCTCAAGATGAAAGAAAAGCATTTAGCCAAAGAAATAAATAAAAGATTGATAGTTGTCATGAAATTTTAAAGTTCAATATCTTCTTTTAAGTCCTCATAACATATTTACTATAAATAGGGATGAAGTTGTTTAAGTTTGGCTTTTCTTGACAAACCAACTCTGATTGGACGACTGCATGTCTTAAGAGGTAGTACTCTTGAAATTCCATGTGAAAAATTACTACCTAAAAATATAAGACAATAAAAGTATTTAAGGGAAAAAATTACTCATAGTTTCTAAGATTAAAAAATTTTGATAACTTTTAATCATACTAGCAACTTTACTGACTCACTGAGTTAAGTGCTTTAAATGAATTAGCTTACTTAATCCTATCTCCATTTTTAAAATGTAGAAACCTCAGCACAAAAGTTAAGTAACTTGGCCAATATAAAATACAAACTAAATAAAATCATCATTCCAGTCAGACAGTCTGACTTAACAAAAAGACTACATAGATTTTTTTTTTAAGTATTGATTTTCAAGTGAGAGAAACATTGATTTATTGTTCCACTTATTTTTGCATTCATTGGTTGATTCTTGTATGTGCCCTGACTGGGGATGGAACCCACAACCTTGGTGTTTCTTGGTGTATCAGGACAACACTCTCACCAGTTCAGCTACCTGGGCCTATATAGATTTTAAAGTTACACCTGATATAGTGCAGTGATGGCGGACCTATGACACACGTGTCAGAGGTGACACGCGAACTCATTTTTTTGGTTGATTTTTCTTTGTTAAATGGCATTTAAATATATAAAATAAATATCAAAAATATAAGTCTTTGTTTTACTATGGTTGCAAATATCAAAAAATTTCTATATGTGACACGGCACCAGAGTTAAGTTAGGGTTTTTCAAAACGCTGACACGCCGAGCTCGAAAGGTTCGCCATCACTGATAGTGGCTCTAAACACCATGTCACTTTTTCTTATTAGAAGCTAAATAACTAAACTATACTATTAATGATTATATTTGATTTCTAATAGAGATTATTATCAATAATAGAATGTAAATGTCATTTTTAAAACAGCTCAAAACATTTCATGAAGATATATCTGTTATTAAATCAGTTAACCAGATAAACAGAATCAACTACCCTTGATAATAAAATACAATACCTCTAAATTTCAGGTGCTTTATTTTTAAAAATAAACAGTAGGATACATATTTAAAGCTAAAAATGTATCTATCAAGCTTTCATCATGCTTTAATGAATTAGTATGATCTTAATATAAAAGCACATTATACTAAAAATAGTGTAATAAACATAACTTCAAATCTGACAAAAGGTAAACAACATAATTTCTACTAAGTTTAACCAAAAAGAATGTGTGTGTACCTATGTAAACAATAATGAAATAAAATGCAAATTTTAATTATATGTAAAAAGGGAGGAAACAACATAATATAGCTAGTTATTCATAAAAAATTTAAAAAAATATTGCTAAATTATTTTTTAAACAAAAAGGAATTGTTTAAATAAACCAAAATTGATGGATCATATCTGATACACTAGATTTGGTTATAAATTAAGTAATGTCAGCAATTTATGCTAAGTGTACTTCTACATTATGAGATTTTTATTTCAGTAAAAGCTATGATTCGTCTATTTGATTACTTTTTCAAAGTATAGCTTTCCCCTTTCATATGCTAATATGACAGATACTTCTGATAATTTTGCAATGGGTGGGAAATCACTAAACCAATTTGTATCAACAGTAGGCCTTTTGCAAAGCATATGCCCTTAAACAGTGATTAAGTTGTGGTTGCAAGGATGTGCTTTTTTATAACCTTGGACTTCCTACCTTTTTATTAAATAAATTATGACCCTTTTTATTATTGCTATATACTGGATTAATGTATTGCGTTGTATCATTTGACAATTCTAAATATTCAAACGTACTACCAGAAATGGTTCATTTTAAAAATTAGTATTTAGAAAATTTATGAAATTTATTAGTCATCTTTTAAAAATAATACTAACTCGATTGTTTTTCTAAATCCTTGCAACTCAAAGTATAGTCCACAGACTAGCAGCATCTGGGCACTTGTTAAAAATCAGAATCATAATGCCTACCCCACAACAGAACCATAATCATTTAGAAAGATACCCAGGTCATCTATATACATAAAAGGCTAATATACAAAGTGTCCCCTCAGGGACGGGGAGTTCGACCGGGAGACTGGAGTTCGATCACGCACTATGACACCGCTGACCACCAGGGGGCAGTGCGGAACAAAGGAAGGCCCCAGCCAGCCCTGATCACCGGCTAGGCCTAGGGACCCTACCCATGCACGAATTTCATGCACCAGGCCTCTAGTTTGTATAGAATTTAAAATTAGGGGAGAATGGATGCTGAATGATATTTAAAGCACCTGGCACACTGGCTGGCTGGCATATAACACATGCTCAAAATAATCCCAAAATACTTGCCTTCTCCACAGATAGGGAAGAAAGACACAAAGAGTTTACAGGATGTTACTGGAGACTTAAGTGGCACAAATTTTAATTGGAGGCATCATGATGACAAGTGAGTAAGTATCAAAAACATTTCAGCACAATCAGGAGTTTCCTAATGCCTCTAAAACCACTCTGTATAAACAGGTCTTATCCCCACTTCCCAGTGTCTCTCAACTATTTCTTGACACTATCGATTTTTAACAAGTCTCGGGAAGATTATCCCACTTGGGGATAATCTTTGTAAGTAAATCCAAGACAACTATCCTAACACAATATTAAATAATTCTGGCTGACCTCACACATATTTTGTAATAATGAGGCACTTTTTCTTGTAAAGACACAGTACAGTAGTATAGGTTCAAATATTTTCAACAAATGTAACATTTCTTTTTTTAATTTGTGCACATAATTTAATCTTTCATTTCATCCATTTCATTATCACAATTATAATGATGAAGAATATGGATGCATGTTCCCTAATCTTCCTCCATTCTATCTCAAAATTAACCCAAGTTCTTCTTTTCTTTCTGTCCTAGAAGAAACAACGCCTATCCTTTCCAGGCTAATTCTGCCCCTGCTTTTAGTTTCATAGAGTATTGCTACCTCAGTTATTCTCTTTATTCATGGGAGAAGAAACTACCTATGGGCTTTTTATCTTACAGGACTTGGATTAATTTTTAAGATTATTTTATTGCAAGCTTAGAAAAAGGAAAAGATGCATTATGGAAGTGACTGAATAAAGGTTCCACGAGCAGCATCCTACTGATGAGAAGCCAGGAAAATGTTTTGAGAAATGATGAATGTTTTGGTAAATATATTTCACCTACATCATTACTCTTTCTAGCTCTGGTCTTGTGTAATACCAGCAGTTTCTGACCAAATAAAGTTTTAGTCATTTAGAAAACAATTACCCAATGTAAATCCTACCCGTGTCTCATTCCACTGGTACTATTATAAGTTAGACTAGACGTTAGACTTGCTGTGTTTTATTCTGATATTGTAAACCTTTTAGGCAAATGATGAGGCTAGTTTAACTTTTCATTAGTTTTGTTTAATAGTAATTGAAATTTAAATTCCATAGTCATAAATCATGTTCCTATATCTAAATGATACTAAATTTTTAATTACTAAATAAAATGTCTACATAAAGAGCCTCATAATAAATAAAGAATAGAGAACATTGATGATAATTATATAACTGTGAGCAACATCTCATCAGTGGAAATTCAACTTAGTTAGATGCCTTTTTTTGTTTTTCCAATTAATGTTACATATATTAGATTGTATATTAGACATGTATTACATCTATCTTATTATGTAGTTATTTCAATGCATCCCGGCAAATAATTAAACAGTTTTGAAGAGCACATTTCCCAATAATATTCTAAAGCTAATATTCTAAAATGGTATTTTAATCTTTAGCCAATTTTTAACTATTAGAATTTGCTCCAGTACATTATTACTATTTACAAAGGTAAATCTTTATATTTATTTTTCTAACAACTTAAGTATATTTTCCTTATACTGAAAAATATAAGAATGCAATAATTATCTTAGAAGGTTTTCTAGAAAATAACCAAAAATCTTACCTCCTTTCACTATATAATTAATTTTTTCTTCCTTAAATTCATCAGAGGAAAAAGCAGGTCTTTTGGGTGAGGGTTTCTCACAATCTGAAAACAAAGATCAATATATTACTGTAAAAAGTAAGTTTTATATAAAATGTTAATTCTAAACAAGTTACTTTTTCAAAAATATTCCTCCCATTGTATCCTAATATTTAGATAAATGCTTCAAAGCTCCTTGAAAAATTTTTATCACTTGTTAATTTCAAGTTCAACATATTTAATGTTGGAATAGTTCTTTATAGAAAATAATGTGCATCAATAAACATTGCTTATACTTTATCTCCCTTTTGCCAAAATTATATATTTGGCCAACACAGCGGGGGGGGGGGGGCTGCAATTTTTTTTCTATCATAAGAAAAAATTTTAAAACTAATTTTATACCTTCCTCAGAAGTCGAATAGAGTACTTCTTCCTCTGATGTTCTTAAACAGGAATGTACATTAGGAACTTCCTGTTCTCTGTTTCTGGGTACTGTTTCCCAGTTAAATAAACTTTGGTGTCTTTTATGCATATTAGGACCTGCTTTAGCATCACAGAGCAAAGAAGATTCACAGATTTTGTTGACTGTACCTATTTTCAAATCTTTTTTTATCTTTGTTTTTACCGCCTCCACAGCATTATTTTCTCTAAAGTAATTTTCTTGCCCATTGTTTGTTTCCACAGTGCTTAGAATTTCATTTTCCTTACTGATTTTGTGAAACATACGAAGTTCTTCAAGAACTAAATCAAATTTACTTTTCATCTCAAAATCTTTGGCTATTGTCATAACTTCTGTTGGTAAACACTTGGCAGTTAAATCCTGAAAACATTCATTGTTCCCTACACTCAGATCAGCTTCAAATTGATGTTTAACATATTCTATAGAGTCATTCTTTGGATAAAAATGCCTTAAATTAGCTAACTCACTTCCTTGCAAAATACTCTCATATTCCTTTTTGTCAGCTAGATTATGTTGATTAACATATTTAGTCTCTTCCACGTTTACTTTCCTACTCATTAAGGAAACTGGTTGCACAGAAAAAATGCCATCCATTGAATAAAAGCTATTTTTCTCTTCCTTTTCAATCTTAATATCTTTATGAACTTGGTGACAGTATGTTAAACTTTGGGCTATGACATTTTCTTCCTCCTTTAAAATTAACTCATATCTTTTTGCTTCAATTTCACATTTTAGCAAGCTCCCAAAATGTTGAACTTGAGTTACAATCATGGGACTGGTTTGTTCAGTACGTTTTGTGCAGTGGCTTGCTGGTATGGCTTGTTGCCTAACATTGAAGATATCTTCAGCAATGCACTTACAATTAAAGCTACTAATCTTACTATGCTCCTGTTTTCTTTCAGTAGCTACATTTTCATTGTACATATTTATTTCATAAAAGTTTTCATTAATATGTTCATAGTTGTTCTGTATGAATTGAGGAAGAGAATTAACATGTATTTTCACAGTGTTTGTACCACACTGAGCCCAATTTTTCACATTCGTTACTTGTTCAGGACAAGTCTTACTCTTGTAACTAATTTCATCCCTGTCATCAAAGTCCATTAAAACGATATTTTTAGTTGTCATGCCAAAGGAATCGATGGGTTTTTTCTTAAACTCTTCAAAAACTTGTTCAGTTTTAAATAGCTTTTTCTCCTCTAACATAGGTTTCATATTATCTCCTAATGGTATTGAAACAGTTAAAGTCCTTCCTGGATATACAATCTGATTTTCCACCATAATATTTCTTGGATAATTCAAACACATTATCCATTTGAAAATGCACCCCTCTTCTAATTTAGAATCATTTTCAGTTCCAGTTAAAGAGTCAAAGTTATTGAGCAAAGAAGCTATGTTGGTTTTCAATATGATATGTAGAGATTTTGAAACACCCGTTTGTAAATATATGCTTAAAATGTTATTCCTTCTATTGACGTTTATATTCCTAATTATTAGATTATGAACATCAGTTTGCTTTAGACACTTCAAAATTTCATGCCAGGCTAAAATACTATTATCTGCTTCTTTTGCTGAAATACTTTTATGGAAGTAAAACCTCTCTGTAATGAAATTCACCAAAATACTGCTTAAATCACAGTCTTTTTGTGAAGTATAATATTGCAACGGCAACTGTAGCCTATTATCGCTTTCTCCTTTACCACTGAACCAAAAAAAATTTATTAAAGCTTTTTGGCTACCCAGTGTCCCTATCATGAGAAGCTGTGGTTGTTCTTCGTGTGTATGCATGGCTTTTACATTAAAACAATCTTCTTTGCTTAAAAGAGCTGTATCCGATAATTGTAGCAAATTCCACTTTTCCCCAGTTTTCTTCATATTTTCACATTTAGTTTGGTAACTATGCATAACCCAGCTGTTTTCCCTATTTTTTCTCAAAATATGTCTAATGCTATAGCTCTCGCTCTGACGTTTTCCTAACCGGGTGGCTATGTGACAGTCCAGGCGTGCTCCTGCTTCCTTCCGAGCTGCATTCTGCAGCGTTAGAGTGAAATTCGCACCGGGATCCCTTCCATCAGACTCGATGCCCCTGTGGTGACCACACCGGAAGCTGATGGCGTCCTCTCCCCTCACACAGACCCTGTGCTCGCTGGCTGAGCGGGCGCCGCTGTCACCACGTTCCGGAAACAGGGCTTCCGCGCCCACCATTTTTGTGTCGTCCAGTAACTTACGCCTCTTAACAGTCGGTCTATTTTGAGGCCAGTCGATGTTTGTGAAACCGGTAACACAGGTCTCGTTTTTGTCGCCCTTTTTCTTTGCTCTTTGCTTCGAAGGGGACAGCGGGCTCTTGAAGTCCGTTGGACCCTCGGGGAGTGGCCCTGCGCTGCTCTCTCTGCAAAACCTGGGCTCGGGGATGCTCGGGCCAGGCTGGTTCTGAGATCGGGGTGTTTTCAGCATGGACGCCGACATGTTATTTTCCTTTTTATTGGACTGTGCGACGCTGCCAGCTTGGCGTCTGTCCTCCACTTCATGAGATGTGGGTTTCGGTTCCTCGTCAAAGGTAAGGCCCCGCGACAGATTTCCTGTCAGTTTCCTGTCACTACTGTCTTCCTGCCCGTTGCCTCCCCCTGGGACTACATAGCGTTTTCCAGTCTCGTTTGCCAGGCCTTGTATGTCGCGCAGGGACGTGTTGGGCCGAAGCTGCCCCCCCTCAGCTTGGGATCCGTCACCGCGGGGCACACTGACAGCCGCCTCGGCACACAGTCCTGCCTCAGAGAACCTTCTGGAAGCCCTCGAACCAGAATGCAAACTTCGTGAGGGGGCAGACTGCAAGCCAGCATTCATCTCGCAGGGGCTATTTTGGCATTCCCCATGTCCCGTCTGCTTCCCGCCGGCTGAGCTCTCCACACGCGGGTCTGCGGAGTTGGCGAAAATCACGTCAGGGGAAAGGAGCAGCGCCCTGAAGGGTCTGGGCGACAGCGCCCATTTTTTCTCCACCTCCGACAGGCGAGGCACCAGAGGCAGCCTCCACCCCGCCTCAGAGGCCCCGCCGGGCTCCCCGAGGCGGGGCCGCTTAGTGGGGGGGTGGGAATCAGGGTCTGGAGGAGGCGGGGGACCGGCGGGCTCCCGGAGCTCCGCAGCCGGCGGCGTGAGGCGCGTGAGCGACATGACAGAGAACTGAGGGCATCTGTCCCAGGTTCCCGCCAAGCTCCAGTCTTTCAGCCCAAGCGAAGAGGCTCCGCCCCATCCCGGGCCCGCCCCGGCCACGCCCCCAACCCGCCCCTTGAGGCCTGGACTCAGTGTCATGTTTACAGAAAGCCCCGCCCCAAACACGCCCCTCCAACGCCCCATCCTATATGCCCCGCCCCCTCTAAGTGCCGCTCCGCCTAGACCACGCCCCCCGGACGCTCTCCTCCACCCGAAACGAGAGCTCCCAGTGTCGCTGCCAGTGTCTCTCCCTCACACCGAGAGCCGCCCTGGCCGTTATGTGGTCTATTTTTAGCGCCTCTTGCTCCAGCCAGGACCGTCGCTGCTCTAAATCGTTTCTTTCCTCTGTCAGAATCTGCATTATTTTTCTAATTTGTGAACAGAGACGGCTTGACGTTTCAACTTCTCAAATTCCATGTTTTCTTCGGGGGCGGCTTCCCGGCGGAGTACCTTTCCAGTCACACCCTGCAGCTGTGTCAGCGCCGGGCCAAGTCTCTCTGCGCCCGGAAAAGCCGCCTTAAAGCTGCTCATCACCCCGGTGGCGCTTGACATCGAATGTCCACTTCACTAGGAAAGTGTGTTAAACAGTATTTCAGGGCAAAGTGTGTGAAAAGCATTACCCAGAACATGCTTGGTCTTCACTTTCAGGCTGTAGAAAAGGTTTTCCCACCTGCCGTGGGGCTCCTTCCCCCAAGATTGCGGGTCAGGTCACCTAAAGAAACAAATTCCATGCTTCAGCTACGCCACTTCTTGTGAGCAGAAGTAGTAGAGCTCTGGCTCATAAGTTTCATAAAGGTTATTTTTCTTTTCCTTCAATAATTTCCTAAAATATTTTATTATTTCCAGTTCATGGCTGAGTTTTGTCAATTCCGTGGCCACAGAGTGATTTTCAAAATGTGTGTTATTATTACACAGGTGTTTAGACCACGGGTTTAGTGCTAACTCTCTATCCCTCTCCCTTCCAAGAGTTAAGAGACATGTCATTACTGTTCAGCAGTCAAAAACCTCAGTCCCCTGGATGGCTGTTCGGAGTCGGGAGGCCTCAGGGGCCCCGGTAAAACAGGAGTAAGAATTACAGTGATGTGAACAGGAACCCCCATTTCAGGACGGGGGGGGGGGGGTGCATGCAGGATGGAGCTGACACGCTGCGCGGGCAGTGCAGCCTCACCGCCTCCCGTCTGATAAACGCTCCCAGCGCGTCACGGTTCCGACTCTGGGCGTTCCGTGTGACGTCAGCTTCTACATTCCTCCCGAGAAACGTTTGCTCGCGTGTGTAGAAAGCCTTGCGGTAGAAGCACTTCATCAACACTCTGACTACCAAGGTGGCGGAGGCTCAGAGGATCCGTCTTTTCCTTTTCTTTACTTTTTTAAAAATATATTTTATTGAGAGGAGGGGAGAGGGATAGAGAGTTAGAAACATCGATCAGCTGCCTCCTGCACGCCTCCTACTGGGGATGTGCCTGCAACCCAGGTACATGCCCTTGACCGGAATCGAACCCGGGACCTTTCAGTCCGCAGGCCGACGCTCTAGCCACTGAGCCAAACCGGTTAGGGCTGGCCTTTGCCTTTTCACTTATTTGAATTGTTTACATACAAAAAAAGACACAACTAAGGTACATGCCCTTGACCGGAATTAAACCTGGGACCTTTCAGTCTGCAAGCCAATGCTCTAACCACTGAGCGAACCGGTTAGGACAGGATCCGTCTTTTTCTTAAACTGGAGGCCCGGTGCATGAAAATCGTGCACTCAGGGGGGGTCCCTCAGCCCAGCCCGCGCCCTCTCGCAGTCCGGGACCCCTCGGGGTCTGTCTGACTGCCTGGGACCCCGCCACCGCCGCTGCGCTCGCCAGCCGTGAGCTGGCTTCTGGCTGAGCGGCGCCTCCCCTGTGGGATCACACTGACCACTAGGGGGCAGCTCCTGCGTTGAGGGTCTGCCCCCTGGTGGCCAGTGCGCGTCATAGTGACCGGTCATTCCGCTGTTTGGTCGATTTGCATATCAGCCTTTTATTATATAAAGGATTCCGCTGCCTTTTTCACCTCGGAGTCTCCACAATTCCGCATTCCATCCCCATGCAATGCAGCCCGTCCTCTGCATCGCGAAGGCAGATGAAACTGGACATTAGGACCGAGCTTTCTATGTCAGTGATGGCGAACCTTTTGAGCTCGGCGTGCCAGCATTTTGAAAAACCCTCACTTAACTCTGGTGCCGTGTCACATACAGAAATTTTTTGATATTTGCAACCATAGGAAAACAAACTTATGTTTTTGATATTTATTTTATATATTTAAATGCCATTTAACAAAGAAAAATCAACCAAAAAAATGAGTTCGCATGTCACCTCTGACACGCGTGTCATAGGTTCGCCATCACTGTTCTATGTGAACACGCCCCAGCTTTGAGGTCCTGGACTGATTTGTATGTAACTTGGTGTTTGAGTGTTTGGCTACACAGCTATTCACAGTTCAGCTCCCAACCATTCTCCAGCTTCTATTCCCACAGCACAACCTGCCTTCCTGCAGCACCGAAATCCTCTCCGCTCCTTAAATACATAAAGCCCTCTCAGGACTTCAGTCTTTGGGTGTGTGCTGGTGCATTTGCCTAAAGCTGAAAAACAGATCTAGGCAGCCTTAGACGACTCGCTTTAAGTGGGAAATAAAAAGTGACCTAAGACCCTGGAAAGTACAGCCCTGCTTCCTCAGAGACTAAGGACGCGCAGAAATGGCTCTAGAATAGGAAGAGCTAGCCAGTCAGGATGCAGACGGAGCGGGTCTGGGAGAAGCAGGGATGGCGATGGTGGAGGTGGGGGGCGGGCACAGGGCGGACAGAGGGGGATGTGGCGATGGACAGAGACTCTGCTTGGCGTGGTGAACACACACCACAGCGTACAGGTGACGTGCTGTGGAATTGGGCACCTGACATCTGTATAA
This sequence comes from Myotis yumanensis, assembly GCF_028538775.1. Taxonomy (NCBI): domain Eukaryota; kingdom Metazoa; phylum Chordata; class Mammalia; order Chiroptera; family Vespertilionidae; genus Myotis; species Myotis yumanensis. The sequence continues at coordinate 5,506,415 of NW_027223762.1, forward strand.
TTTTAACCAGTGTCACCCCAATAATTCTAATAAATAAACAACAACAAAAGTTGTTTTAAAAAGTACCCAGTCACCACCTGCAGGACCATCTCCGAGACCAGCCAACACGCCTTTTTTTCTGCCTTAACTCCTTATTACCGAACAACCATGAGCTCCCAAATCCGTCAGAATCGTTCCCCCAGGTGGAGGCTGCGGTCACCACCTGGCCACCTGCCTCTGCGGGCGCCACACCTACCTCTCCCTGGGCTTCCATCTCCAAGGGATGATGTGGCTCTCAGGGCAGGCGGGGGCCACTCCTTCCCGAGTTGATGGAAAAGAAGTTCGAGGGCGCTGAGCGGCTCTTAAAGTTGCAAAACCAGCGTGGCAGCCGCCTTCTCTCCAGGACGTGCAAGAGCCGCCCAGGGTGAGTGGGCAAAGCTCAGGACGCCATGGAGGCCGCCCTGGCCTTGGAGAGGAGCCTGACCCAGCCCTTGGGGAGCTGCAGGCCCTGGGTTCTACTCTGCAGACCCTCATCTCTGTGACTTCCTGGGAAACCACTTCCGGGGGCGAGGAGGTGAAGCTCATCAAGAAGATGGGCGACACCGGCCTCACCTCCGCCAGCTGGGCCCAGGCTGGGCGGGGGGAGTGTCTCTTCGAAAGGCCCCCCCCTCAGCGCCACCAGGAGCCTGTGGGCCCCTCTGCCTCCCCTGGGGCCTGGCTCTTACCTGAGCTTCTCCCCTAAACTACTGGCCGTTCTTTTAACCTCCTGAAGCCCCCTCCCATGCATTAGACCAAATGAAACAATAAAGCTTTTTGCAGAAAAAAACAAAAACAAAAAAACCTGTGAAAAGGCACAGGTTTTCTTGCTTTTTGCTTATAAAATCTCTGGTGGGTGGAAACACAAACACAGAAAAAACATATTTCAGTTCAAACAATATTTAGTACAGAATATATGTCTCATCACTGTGCTGGATGCCATGCTCTTCTGAAAAGCACTGGGTTTGTAGTCAGAAACACTTAAATACATATGTGTCGCTCTGTTGAATAGACTTCTTACATAGTAATGTAATAGCACTATCTTTTTCCACTTTTACTCTCCAAACTCCTCTCTGGTAGAAGGATTAAAAAAAAAGAAGACAAGTTTTTCAACTTCTGCATGCCATTGAAGAAAAGACCTCTTACGCCCTAACTGGTTTGGCTCAGTTGATAGAGTGTTGGCCTGCAGACTGAAGGGTCCTGGGTTCGATTCCTATCAAGGGCACATGCCGGGGTTGTGGGCTCGATCCCCAGTAGGGGGCGTGCAGGAGGCAATCAATCAATGAGTCTCTCTCATCATGGATGTTTCTATTTCTCTCTCCATCTCCCTTCCTTTCTGAAATCAATAAAAATATATTATTAAAAAAGACCTCTTACATTGGGTTTGATTTACAAATGAATTTCCTCAAATGATAATTACCTGTACTTGAAGTACTGATACAACATGAAACTTTGTCAGGAACTTCAACATGAAAATAAAATATGCCAATTTAAACTCCCAAAGGAATAGCTTGTGTGTCTGCAGTATAGTTGTACTGGGGGCTGACAAATGGAAGGCTAGAATCGTGGCATCATTCACCATTTACCCTTTCGGCAGCCCTTGTTTCCTAGTATAAACCTCCAAGGTCATAGGGTTTGCCTATAGTCTGATTTTGAGAGGATTGCAAGCTAGCAGAATTTTCACTGGGCAGTGTCATCATCAAAATGATCTTAAGTAGTAACTCCTTGAAGATTTTTTTTATTGTTTAATATGATTAAGCTTTTATTTCCTGATTTTGGAACTAATTTCACAAAAATTAATTTGAGTAACAAAAATCTTTAAATCAATAGTATGTGGATTTCAGTGTTACCTGCATATAGACAATCACTCAACGTAAGAAAATATTTTACTTTCCCTTAGAAAGTATAAAAGGGAAAACTATTTAAACTTTTACAACGGCCTTGGAAAGCTATGATCTTGTCCATGGTGGCTACCAAATGAATAGTTAGAGAAAATAAATTAAGTCTAGCACAGCCTTCACTTGTCAGTAGGAAAAAAAAAAAAGGACAACTACATAAAGAAGAATATAAGCAGATTTCTTGGCTTGCAAATGATTACATTGGTTGCCAAAAAATGGTTCAGTTCCAGTGTCTAATGTCAATTGTAAAAACTGTTGCCCAGTCAAATAAGCCTGGAAACTCCCTCTGTCAAGTCTAATTTCCTCTTTCATTCATAAATCTAATCACACAGTGTTCATAAAAATTAACCCAAACACTACATCTCTTCTTGTTTAAATACTTTTATAATATATTCCACCATATCCGGCACAAACCTATAGTGAATAATAACAATATAATCATTAGCTGGAAAATGTCAAAATGCATTTTTAAAATCAATATAAGAACACTGCCACTGTTAGGGGTTTTGTAAATGGAGAATTATCTATCACACCCACTATACCAATTATGAAACGGTATCATTATTAAGTTATAAAAATAATCTTCCCAGTTATCAGAACTCCCAACTGAATTTTAATTCTTCTAGATTGCAAAAGCATCAAAAACTAGTCCACTGAGAATAAAAACTAAAGAGAAAGAGGGAATTGGCCAACCAAATAAATACTGAGCTCTATTATAAATCAGGAACTTGGCATTTTGAATGATACAAAGTAAAAGTATAAGACAGATCCTGTACTAAGTAGCTTTACAATATAGTTGGATATTAAAATCTAAAAGAAGCCCTAAATGGTTTGGCTCAGTGGATAGTGTCGGCCGGCAGACTGAAGGGTCCCAGGTTTGATTCCGGTCAAGGGCATGTACCTTGGTTGCGGGCACATCCCCAGTAGGGGGTGTGCAAGAGGCAGCTGCTGATCGATGTTTCTCTCTCATTGATGTTTCTAACTCTCTATCCCTCTCCTTTCCTCTCTGTAAAAAAATCAATAAAATATATTTTATTTTATTTAAAAAAAATAAAAAAATCTAAAAGGAAAACTGTGTGTCACAGTGATATTTCATTTAATTTTCTGCTCATATTAAGTATCTTAAATCTACTGGCAATTGAAAAGAAGGAAATATCACTCTGGAATAGGTAGTCAGGAAAGTCTTCATGGTATTTGAATAAGACCTTGAGTAAGTAGGAAAGGTTACAGCTATCCAAATTCAGCAATATGCTATAACCTGCCTTTTTGGTAAAAATATACCAATCTGTTGTAAAAGTCTTCATTTGGGTGGAATTCTAGGAATACTTCACATTAGAGGTCTAGAGATCACTTTGATCTGGAGATGCCCCTAGTGAGAACAGGAGATCTCTGAGGAAATCTTGTCCTGCTTAGACTCAGTTAAAGAATTCTCTTCTGCTCTAACTTCAGACCTAGGATCTGGTCAGAAATCAGCACCACAGCCTGTACCTGACCCAGCCCTAGTCCATCCCACAGAAGCAGAGCATAACCATCACCACCAAACGGTACAATGCTGCTCTCTCTGAAGGAAAACTATTTTGTCATTAATCAGAAGAGATTTGTCTCTGGCACCTTTCCACTCATTTGTACCATTTCAATAAAATACACTGCTCACACAAAAAAAGTGTGATCCTTCCTACAGGAAGGACCAAAAAGAAATATTCAGACAAGAAACTGAAAAGTGCACTTACCTGACAGCATCAGCAACATTGTGTTTTAACTACCTTAAGGCTCCTGGACAAGGCTTTCTTAATTAGCTGAAGTGACCCTACAAGTTCTTTTACCAGATGCTGGAGAGATACAAACTCACCAGATAAACACGGGTGTTTTCTAAAGACAAGTATTCTTTCCTTTAGACCAAAGTGACAAATTATTCACACAGTACATGTTTTAAATAACATCATTAATGGTCCATCCTCTTAGATTAATAGCTTTATTAGCTCCTAAAGAGAAAGAGCTTCAATCCCTTTAAAAAATCTTTTAGGAAGACCTATTTTTACAAATGCATGTTGAAGCCATAAAGACCAAAGAGTACATTTTAGCTCTTTCAAAACTGACCTTCATCCACTGCTTTCAAATTGCTTTCAAAATGGCCAGGATCTCAAGTTTCAATTATATATTTTTCAAGTAGTACGATGATGTATGGAAATTTTAATGTTTCCAGATAGCAGGATTTTAATAGAATATGGTTTTTATAGATTTAATCTTGGGGCTGTATCTATTTGTGAATGACCCTGGAGGTTATAACGACAGTAATATGTCATTTTGCTAAAGTACAATTGTGAATCTTATATAACTATGAAGCTGGTGCCTGCAATTGAGAATGAAATTAGTATAAGTCTTAGTCAACTGATCACCTATGTACAGCTCAATGTAGCTTTGTTGTTCTTAATTTATTATCTTACTAGAGGCCCAATGCACGAAATTTGTGCAAGGGTAGGCCCTCATAGCTGCCCCAGCTGCCTTGCAGCCCTGCAGCTCCAGCCCCGCCCACTGGTTGTCCAGGTTGTTATACCGTTTGTTCCAATTAGCATATTAGCACTTTATTATATAGGATTTAATACTATAAGTAGGTAGTTATGGTTACACCAACTAAGCAATTTTATTCTACAGTGATATTCGTGTATTGGAGAGTTAGGAAGGTCTTGGGACATATCCCTCATGAATATTAAGGCTATATAATACATTAAAGAAATAATACAATTAATATGTTATTTAGTTTTATTCATCCAATTCACAATCAGAATCAATAAGGTCTATGGTCAATGAGTGTTTCAAAAACATTATATGTGCTGTTATCCTATTTAAAAAAAAACAAACACATTATATTGGCAAAGTGTTATATAAGTCTAATTTCAAAATATTGTCTAACATTAGGGTTATTAATACTCACTTTTATTAGAACATCTATAAACTAGCCTGGGAAATCTTAAACAGAATTTGTATTACTTCTTGCACTGGCACTGTGATCAATGTACCTAATCTGATTTTCATGAGCAACAATATGAAAAGTCTCTAAGGAAATTATTTTAAATGAACTCAAAACCAAAACCATGAATTTAATTTAGTTTTCGATAGGAAGAAAGTGGCTCAATATCATCTTAGATGCAAATTAGCTCTATTAACTTACTCTGCAGAGTTTTGTAGGTGACTAATATCTTGAATTTTTGAGCTACAGAGCCCTACTTTTAGGTAGAGCTTTAATATTTCTCAGTTTATCAATGAGGAAATTAAGTCATGAAGGTAACTTAATTTGCCCAAGACCACAAGTAGCAGAGTTGGTTCATGAATCTATGTCTCTTAATTCAAAGTCCAATCATTTTCATAGAAAAGAAAGGGGGGGAGGGGTCTATTTGTAGAAAAGAAAAATTTATCTTTCTATTATCTTTCTACCAGCATAGTCTTTATTGAAAACCTAAATGTCAATTGCTGTATTTAAGTGCAATTATTCTCTGTATTAATTTCCTAGGCTGTTGTAACAAGATTTCACAGAATGGGTGGCTTAAAACAATAAAAAATATCTTTTCCTACAGTTCTGGAGGCCAGAAGTCTGAAATCCAGGTATCCCTGGGGCTGATTCCTTTGGGGGCTCTAAGGAAGAATTTGCTCCTGCTGCAGGTGGTTGCTGGAAACCCCGGACATAACGCCAGTCTCTGCCGCCATAGTCACCTGTATGTGTCTCTGTCTTTGTGTCTTTATCTTCTCATAAAAACACCAGTTATTCTGGATGTAGGGCCCATTATGAGCTCATCTTAACCTGCAAAGAATCTATTTCCAAATAAGGTCACATTCTTAGGTTCTGCATGGACATGAATTCTTGAGGGCATGCTATTTAACTCAATACTGTACATCTTCTTACCTAATAGTGATAAAGAACAGTTAAGAAACATTTTTTTCTATCCTGAGTTAACTGACTCTCCTTTGGCTTATAGATTTTTTAAAAAAATATTTTAACATTTGCCCTGGCTGGTGTGGCTAAGTTGGTTGAACACTGCCTTGTGCATAGAAAGGTTGCCCGTTCCATTCCTGGTCAGGGCACACGCCCTGGTTGCAGAATCCATCCCTGGCAGGGAGCGTGCAGGAAGCAGCTGATCCATGTTTCACTCTCACATGGATTTCTTTGTTTCCTCTCTCTCTCTCTCCCTCTCCCCTCTCTCTCTAAAAAATATCAATTAAATATTTTAAAAATATATTTTAACATTTTATGGATCATTAATAAGGATTTTGAATTTGAAGTTATTACTGTTCTCTTAATCATTGGCCAGATTCAAATAATTTCAAAATTATGACATGCTTTCCTATGGACTCCAAGTTTATTGTGTTAGATATGATATTTAATTTTTCTGGTGTTTGATTTCCTCAACAGCAAAATTAAGCTACTAGTAATTAAATTACCTACCTCACAGGACTATTATGAAGATTAGGTGGAGAATATAATGAGTATATTGAATATTATAAGAATATTGAAGAGTAGTATGCACTAAGAAAATCAAAGATGTTATTTTTAATTGTAACAACTTTAGCTGTGCTAAATAAGAGTTGCAAAGTTCTTGGTACATGGCATCAACATTTTCCCAACTGAAGCTGTAGATTGAGCTCAGTCATCATCTCCTTTGGGGTTCCTTTCATAATCTAGGTTCTTTCTCTCACAAATATTCTGCCATACCTTTGTGCTTAGAACAGAATTCAGAATTTATTAAACTGTTTTTTAATTATCTATTTACTAATCCATTTCCTGGAACAGACTGAAAGCCTTTTATAGGCAGGGCTATATCTTTTTTTTTTTTTTTTAAATACATTCTTATTGATTTCAGAGAGGAAAGGAAAGGAAGGGAGAGGGAGGGAGAGAGAGAAAGAAACATCAGTGATGAGAGACAATCATTGATCAGCTGCTTCCTGCACGTCCCACACTGGGGATTGAGCCCACAACTGAGGCATGTGCCCTGACCAGGAGTCGAACCATGACCTCCTGGTTCATAGGTCCAATGCTCAATCACTGAGCCACACCTCTGGGCAGGGCTGTGTCTTATTAACCTTGAAGCTTCATCCTCTAGCTTTAGATAGTCAATAAATATTTGCTGGATAAGGACAGTAGTAATAGCTGTCCTTTGGTTCACTTTTATGGTACATTAAAGGGGAATTATTTACCATTAATTCATTTTTTGGTAGACTACCTCTTCCAGATTCACAATAGACTACCTCTTCCAGATTAACTCAGAAACAGGAGAACTATACTTGATATAATGCCCATCAAAATATTAATGAAAATACAGAAAAAGGCAAAAACAGTCCCTAACAATGTAAACTAAAACTAAGAAAATTCAATAGCTAAGTTTGAGGGTAATTTCAACTTGCACTGTAAAATTAGTTATACCATAATAGTACCTATTTCACAGGTAAATAGGGTTGTACAACATTTATCTTGCATTTATCCACTTTTTGGGTGGATAAAAAGGTACTAATTTATAGAGAAGAAATTATAATATTAATTGTAACGGGGTGAAGAAGGAGGAGAAATTGAGGCTAACTGAAGAGTGGCATCTGGAGATATTACTAATATATACATTGCCTCAATTTCCTCCTCATATGTAAAATGGGTTATAATAGTACCCATTTTACACATAAACAGGATTGAACACTGTTTGGTACAAAGTAGGTGTTCAAAAAGTGCTAAATAAATGAATAATGAATGGACCCAAAGGAATTCAACCTCCTCATCCACTACTGAACACCATCATGAGTTACTTGCACAGGGTTGTTGTTGGTTTTTTTCTCTTTTAAAAAATCATGCAATCCACCCTCCTAGAGGCTATGATAACAGGTACTGAAGATACATTCTGAAAAAAATCAAAGATCCTCAATGGTCACCCTTTCTCTTCTTGAACCCCCTTGAGATGGTATAATGAACTTTAAAGGAGGAATATGATAACACTTAAAATGCGGAAGGCCACTATCTCTTTGCTCCTTCTGGAAGTTAGGTGAACATATAAACTCAATTATAAAAATCTTTTGGTGAAGGATGGAGGTTTTGTTTTTGTTGGTTGTCTCAGAGGAAGTGTAGAATTCATTCTTTTTATTTCATCTTAAATTGTATGCTAAGATTCTCTGTTGAGTTTGAGAGTTTCATTAAAAATTCAAAGGAACAATATTAAGGGAAATAGAGATTGAATGGAGAAACAAGGCAGTAAGGTCTGCTTTAGGCAAAAAGGGCTTTTGAAGATTCTTACGGATCAGATGGTCTCCAAAGTACCTAATTCCGGAATTTGAATGCCTGATTCCATTTGCAGTGGCTAATTGCAACAGAACTAAAAACAACTACAGCCTAAGACAGTGATGGCGAACCTATGACATGCGTGTCAGAGGTGGCATGCGAACTCATTTATTTGGTGGATTTTTCTTTGTTAAATGGCATTTAAATATATAAAATAAATATCAAAAATATGTCTTTGTTTTACTATGGTTGCAAATATCAAAAAATTTCTATATGTGACACGGCACCAGAGTTAAGTTAGGGTTTTTCAAAATGCTGGCACGCCGAGCTCAAAAGGTTCGCCATCACTGTAGGCCCTAGAATATAGGACTACCTAAAAAGTCACTGAAGAAAAGAAATAGGCTCATAGATAGTCTAACTCTGCTATCATTATTTCTTTTGTGTTGCCACTAAAAATAGTGGTAAACATTCCCAACTTCAGAGCACTGCTGTGAATCTATAGGTTAGGCCCAAAAGTGAAGGAAAGAATGGAATAAAATATTTTCTGTTCTTAAGGCTGTAGACCATACATTTGTCATAACCATTTCTGAGACTCCAAGAAACTTCTAGGAAACTCAAAGCTTTGACGATAATTCATTCAGCAGGGACTTAAGAAACTTTTATGGTGAATTGTTCAAACTTTAAAGGAAATTGGTGACAGCGTCAAAAGTTATCTTTCAAACCAAATTTAGGTTCAATCATGGATTGCAGAGATAAATCAGGAGTGGGCTGGGAGAACTGATCAACACAGTCCATTAAAACTGGGCCTTTTAATCCTTCCCTGTCCAGAGAGGCATGGAGCTCTCCCTCTAATTGCATGGAAATTACTCCTTCATGGTTTTGCATCTTTTTAATTATTTTAGGAAAAAAACATGTAGAAGAAATACAAAATTACATGATGAAGCAATTTATGTGTCAGTGAAACTACTACTGTAAGGTTTTATTCCAGGTGATAACGTCCTGTTTGAGTTTAGGAACTTACTTTATTTTGTTGGTCTATCCACATATTTTTTAAATGGGATAAAAAAATGAGGATAAATATAATTATCTTACATAATGCATCTCCTCTGTGAGAATTAATACTCTTAGCCTTTTCAAATAAGGGCACTTTACCCATACAAGAAAATTACTATCATTATTCTTTATGAATTTAAATGAGTATAAATCAGTTTTTCCAATTCCTGTCTCTTTGCATTTTAATGACGACTTTCCAACACTTAATCTTTCTTCCAATTTCCTAAATGCCCTCATGTCTTAAGTTCCACCCTCCTTGGCTCATTTATTTTATACACAGCATGTCTAATATATAATATTACCGTGAGCTCACAAGATGACAAGCTTGGACCTGTTATACCGCTGCCATTTTGCACTTTTACTGTGATTCTCAGTTTTCATCTTGGCCATGCTACCATGAAAGTGAATGGGAAAATTAAATGAAGTTGGGTACACCTAAAAAGTCATTCTTTGATTTTATTTTGTTTATTTTTGAATCTGGGAAGGAGTGAGGTGGAAATAAGGCAACTTCAAATAAGAATATAATTTGCAACCAAGGAAAGGAAAAATGGCTCCTCAGTTGTTTCTGGGCAAATGAAGATTCTACAAGGTACTCCAGGAAAATCAAACACCCCCCTCCCTCCCTATAGCACCTTGCTTCCCGCCCTCTCCCATGTCCGGACTCACCCCCTCCGCCCCTAAAAACTCTCCAGCGTGTGAAAGCTGACACTTCGGGGGTCTGCAGCGTGGGGCACCAGGCTTTAAGTCGTGGGACAGCGGCCACAGCTGGTGGCATTCTTCAGTGAACAGGGGCATTACTGCAGCCCCTCTACCCTAGGGCGGGCAGGCGGGCGGGGCAGCACGCCGCTGCTCTTCTTTGATCACCCGTGACACCTGCATGGAAAGAAAGAAAGGCTCCCCTATTTTTCAGCTTCCCACCACATTCCTGCCTTACAGCTCATTCTACCACCCTAAAAAGGGCAGCTGCTTTCTGTAATTAAAAAGATAACATTCCTTCGCTATCTTTTAGAATTGGCTTCCCTTCTGCGATTCCACTGCACACAAAACTCCACCTAAGGGCCTCTCAAAACATTTTTTTAAACAAAAACCAAAATATTAATGCTTCAAAAGATAAGGTTACGCAATAGCTGGAGATTAAAGATTCAGATTAAGATAGCACGTGACCCCAAACAACTCTTCAGTGCAAATAGAACTAAAGAACAAACAACAAAACAAAAAAACCCTGCCTGCCCCATTACACAAAGCTGCGTTACCAAAACGCATGCATCTAAACTCTCCTTACAACAGAGCACGATTTGAAAGTATCCGTGTTCATTTTTTCCTAAACACGAGTTCAAAGTAAGTTACCTAAAACCTCACATTGCCACAAAAAAGAGACCCCAGAGGCGCAATAATTAGATTCAGCTCTCCGAGGCCGAGAAATGGCACCGTGCCCGCTACAGTCCGCACGGATTGCAGTGCGGAGACTCCTTCGGAGGGAAACCGGAGAGTCCCGCACACAAATGCTTTCAGTGGGCAAATCGACCACAGACGGGGAATTACTTGGAAAGCTTTGGAGGCTGTCTCCGCCGCCCACCAAAGCTGCACAATCAGGACTAACTTCGCCCAGACCCCAAGCAGAGAAACAGGATGAATAGGCTGGGCGAGCCGGCTGCGCAGTGCGCACTGCGGCGCGGGAGCGCGGGGCGGGCGCCGCCACCCTCGGAACCCGCGGGGCTGCCGCAGCGCCAGGACCGCGCGCCCCGCTCCCCGCCGCTCCGCGCTCCGGGTTTCCGCGGTCGCCAGCCCCGCGCGGGAGAGCCCGGCCGGTGGGGAACCTGGGCGAGCTGGGTCCCCGGAGCCCCTAGCGTTCTGCCCCTTTGCGCGGTCTCCCCGAGGCGTCTGGCCCCGGGGAGCGCGTTCCTGGCTCTGGGCCGGCCAGGTTGGCATTTTGCAAGAGGCCAGGACGTCACCGCCCGAGGCCCTCACCTAGCTGGCTTTCCATTGCCACAGACTCATGAGGCAGAGATGTTTTTTTTTTTTCTGGTCGCTTAAGTAGCCTCAAGTTCTTCCAAACCTGACACCCCAGCTTGCAGCTAGGAGCATCTCTCTCCTGGAAAGAGATATGTCAGCCTAGAGCTGCGATTTTCCACGGCTATGCCCCGGCCAGTGTGCTTCCAGAATTTTTAAAGCATGCAATATTTATTTATTTAGTCAGGGGCACTGACCTCTCTTCCCTTTGTCAAATTAAAAAAATAAAATAAAATGACAACAGGCCACACAGTAGCTGTCCAGTGTGAATTAATCAAAATTATACCTTGTCTTTTTTTTGCTCATATCGGCAACAAGATATGTTTTTGTTTGTGCCAGAGTTTTAGTAATTAGTTTATGTACGCCACGAGGTGGGAAAAGTTGAACATCGCTGGACTAGAGCCCATTTGCCATGGGAGATGCTCTTGGTGTCCTCAGAACCAAAGGTTAACCCAGCCGCTTTCCTGCCAGTGGTGAGGTGTGTGAAGGCTCTCGGCAAACTGTAAAGCTCTCTGCTTAAGGAGGACATTGATCTTCATTGTGCCCCCAGAAGTTTCCTCTCTTTAAAATAAAATTCCCACCTGAATGTAAACTTCAGGAGGGGTTTTGTTCACTGCATTACTTCCAAAACATAGAACAGTGCTTAATAGTCAGTAGGAAGGTGGCCAGTGATAATTGTTGAATGAATGAAAGTACAAGCATACACACTTGAGGAAACTGATTAGTTTGGAAACAACAGTGAATTCTCCTTGCTTTTCCTGGTAGGGAAGCAACCAAACATTTACTGGGCAGTGCTCTTTGCCAAGTCTTCTAGGCTTTGGCATGCCAGTGGGGAGCAGAGGAGGCTGGCAAACATACATTGTTCAAGGACAGAAAAGGGGGGGGTATATGATCCCTTAGTTCAAGCCCTCAACCCTGAATTCCAAGGGTGAGTCATCCCCACCTTGGCCCCCCTTCCCCCCCCACCACGTCCCACTAAAAGCATATTCAAAAGCACATTCAATAAGCATTTATGAAGTGCATACAGAAGGCACTTATAAACATTTGTTGATGGTTAGCATGATTTGCTCAAGGTCACACAGGGCAAGCCTCGGACCCAGCTCCTTTGAACACACATTTCTCCATCGCCTTTCTGCGCCTGGACCATCTGGGCACTGGGATACCACAGGGCCTGGCTCCCAGTTCTCTAGGATGAAGTGGCCATGCAAAGTCACCCCCGTGAGGGTTCCTTTGGGGAGCCCAGGTGATGGGCTCTCAGATGGCTGGGAACGCTTCCTTCTGAGAAAGGGATTCCTGTAGTTTGCTCCTTCATCTGCAGCCTGACGAAGGCTGGGCTGGGGGCTCTCTAGGGCTGAGAGCGGTGGGAAAAGCAGGATCCACGGGGCACATCTCCGGCCTCAGCCTTCACCGCCGGACTCGGCAACGCGGGGCGAGGGGAACCCGAGTCCCCCTCCCTCACCCCTCTCCAGGTGCCGCTGCTCGGGGAGCCAGGCACCTTTTTCCTACCTACTTTCCTTCGGAGTTTCTGCTAAAATCTGGAGAATGGAATACACCCGCGGCAACTCCGAGCCCCTCCAACTGAGCATGCGCCAATGCCAGGCAGCTTTTGGTCAGCGCCCTACTCCCGAGCATTCCGAGCCGGGGCTGCGGAGCCGGAGGGGCGGGGGGAGGAGAGCCGGGAGGGGTGCCCGGCGAGGCGGCCGCTCGCGCGCCTGCGCAGCCAGCTCCAGCGACCCCAGGTTTTCTATGGGATTCCCAATCTGCAGCAGCGATTTACCCGAGCGTGTAGCTGCGGCCGCCGGGCTTGGAAGGCGCGATTCGAGAGGGATTTAAGCAGCCTAGAGCTCCGGAGGGGGGAAAAGAGCGCGGCTTCGCCTCAGAGACGGCTTAACCTTTTGCTCGAATTAAATATCTCTATAGAAAGACCTGCCGAGTTTTGCCGTTTTCGTTCAGTCACCGTGCGCAGCGCTATAACTGTAAGTGGAAAACGCAGTCTTCGTTGCATTTCTGCATGGGTAGCGCAGCCAGTTGTCTGGGAGGTGCTTTGGCTGTTGTCACACACTTTTTTTGCACACAGATGCGTCTGCATGCGTGGGGACAGTGGCTTTGGTTGATGCTGGCTATCGGGATGCACTGTTAGTCCAAGGGGGGCTATTTGGAATAATGGGGGGGGGGGGATGATTGTTTATACGCGGCGTGTTTTGGAGGGTTGTCTTAGGCTAGATTTAAGAAAGGTGAAATGGAGGTGCTTTCTTAGTTTAAGTCTATAAATAGTAGGATTTCCTTACAGAGATTTAAGTAACTAACTGACCGATGGTGAAGTTTCCCGGTTGCTGATAAAACTACTGAGCGGTTGCAGTCCAGCAGCAACCTGTCATTCGTGGGGTTGGTGCACCATTTTCCTCGCCGTGGGAGAGCAGGGGAGGTGTTTGCTAAGTCAAACTGAGTGGACGCGATGATGTGGAAATCAGGGTTGGTTTCCCAGCGGGATGTAAGTGTTGAGAACCACACAGCGAGACGCTACATAAGCACATTTCTCTCAGTATTTAGACATGAGTGGCTCATTTTTTCCCTTTTGGTTTTTCGTCACGATGGTGAATGGTCAGAAAAAGGAAAGATATTCCGCCGCACAGTCAGCCCTCTATTTTGAACAGAGTCTGAGACAGAATGAATGGGGGAGCCAGACCCAAACTAGTTACCTGCCTTGGCATCCGGTATTCGCCTTGGGGAATGCGGGCATGGGAAGTGGGAACCCAGACGCGTTGCGTTTGGCAGTGTTTCTTTAAAGGAGGAAAGGTCGTTTTGGGTTTTTTGTTAAAACGGATTGTTCCTTCCCAGACACGGGAGAAGTCTTTGCAAGGTCAACCGCGCTGTGGACATCGGAGGTGCTGGTGAACGGAGGGAGGGGGCGGCGGGAGGAAACGGCGATGCTCCGTCCGAGTGCTCAGCGCTGCACTGCGCGGATCCGCGCCCTGGGAGATGCCAGACTGGGAGTCCATTTTTCAGAGTTGCCCTCCTGCCCATATTTTGGAGACTACAGTGAAATGGAAATGCAGTGGGTGTAGAAAACAAGTGTATACTATCTCTGTGTCACGTCCAACTTCAAGACAAGAGGAGCAAGGGAGTTGTATTTCTACATATTCATTAAAAAAAAATTTAAATAAATTTGAGATTGAGACAAATTAAAAAGGAAACTCTTGTGAAAACACATTTTATCTCCACTGCCATCAAAAGTGCCTGCATGTGTGAGTGATGGTGGTGGTGGTGTGGGTGGTGGTGGTGGTGGTGGTGGTGGTGTGTGTGTGTGGAGGGGGGGGCTTCCACATCACTAATCCTGAGCCCAGGAGTGCACCCCCATGAAGCTCGGGTGTATGATAATCCCAGAAAATGCTGCACTGAAGCCGGCAGGCAGAATGGTATGAGGCAGGCAGACAAGAGCAGAGCATGGCCAGTGTGCTGGATTTCCATGGAAAAAGCAGGTTCAATTTCTGGGAAGAAATGAAATAATTTTTTTTTTCCAAAACGGGGCAGATCATTACAGAGCTCTTTAACCATTTGTCAGTCCAACTATTTAGAACCTACTCAAAGGAATTTATAATTTATTTAAGTGTATGAAATTTGAAATAGAAAATTCGAGAATAACCTCTCCTTGGGAACCCAAAGTATAAATGATACTGCCTTCTCTGTGCCTCTCTTCCTTACTTCAGGGTGGAAGGAGCAATCATCTGTCACAATTAAGCCACACTCCTTGTCATCACTGAGGCTGAACCAGCTCCAGGAGTGGTGCAGGTGTGCACTGCATTGATAAGTGACTGGTGGAGGAAGAGGGAGAATTTGGTATTAAAGTTCAGAGACGTTCTGTCTCAGATACTCTGGTTCACAGGCTGACAGTTATAGAGGATCACATCTGGCCCAGACCTTCAAAAGCATCTAGTCCAAATACCTTGTTTGTACAGATGAGGAATTGAGGTGCAGAGCCATGAGCCAGGGAAAATTCAATTAACTTCTGGCCTATGGAATAAACAATTAAAAAGTAATGTTGAATGGGAATGATCCCTTCTCTCTGCACTTTTAACATGCTCGGTGACATGGCTGACATCGTCAAATAAGTACTTATGTGCTCCCCAAACATCTTTCGAAAAGGTCCCAAGGGTTTCTTTTCACACCATTGCACTTCTCTGCCTCTTCTTACTTGTAAGGTCTCTTTTCTATTGCCCCTCACCTCTACTAGATGCATCTCTTTAGATGTTTAGTCTGGCCTCCTGGCCTCCTCTGCACCACAGTCAATTTTTTTTTTTTTGGCATCTTTGGGGGTTTTAGAGAGAACTGGCAAACCAGTTAGATCCTCAGCTCCTGTTTGAGGACAGCCCAGCCCCATCTCCATCCCTGCCCTGCCATGTTTCCAGAATTCTTCAGAGCATCCTGCCTTCAGAGACACTGCAGGCGCATGCTCCTTCTTCTGCCTTCTTGCCTCTTCCTAAACTGCTGCAGCTTCAAGCACTGAGACTCTGAGGAGTGAGGAAGCTGCAGTGCAAACACACCGTGCCCTGCCAGCTCTCCCCTGCCTCCTAGAAGGCAGAACCCAAATCCAAGATGCCTGTCTCTGGCTTCCTTGGCAATGCTCCAGATGCAGCCACCTTCAGAAAAGATGGAGGGTGGGGCAACAGCAGGTCTGAGAGAAGAATGCCTGACTGCTTGGAGCTGACCAGGCCCATAGAGGCCAGCAGTGCGGCTTCTAAAACCTTTCAAGGGCTTGTGCAGCTCTTCCTGCACAGCTTTCTTCTCTGTCCTGCTGGACAAGGGCTGCGGCACCGGCAATTATACCTGCCTATGTGAGCCTTCTTCTCTTTCCTCCTTTTCTTCTCCTTCTCTCTCACTTGCTTTCTCTGTTTCTCCCTTTCTTCCAAAAAATTTTTCCTGAGTGTCTATATAATAAAGTTCTAGTCAGTTTTAAAATAATCCAGGTCTTCCTGTTCCTTCTCCCAAAATGCAATCACTCAGGCACTCAGAAAGATAACCAAAACTAACCAAAATGTCCCCTTGAAGGAAATGCCAGGAATTCTGACCTAGAAAAGCCAGGCCTTCGGGGAGGCTGGTAGAAGACAGAGTCTGAGTCTCTCATTGGAGAGAGTAGCCAATCCTCTTGGAAGTTGTGGGGGAAGTAAGGTGATGCCTTTCTCAACACATTCACCAATTACCAAGCTAATTCCACCCTCCCATCTTGGCAACGCTTTACTGAATCAGAAGGAGCTCTCTCTTGGGTAGTCTGTTCCTACAAAGGCTTTTGAGTCAGATGACACCTGGTCTTGCTATCCCATTCTGAAAACAGGCAGGCCAGGATTTTTCTCAACACCAGGTAGCCTCTGCAGACAGCAGAGACTTGGAGTTGCGAAGTGCCCTGCTTGGTCTCGCGAGGCTATGAATCCCATTCTGTTACAAGGTAACTTGATTAGAAATGCCGCCCTGGGCAAGCTATAGGTTTTCTGTTTGGGTTGCCCATAGTTATGGATTCCAAACATTGCTGAGGAGCTCCGTGGGGAGTTTCACATCCATATCAAATGCCCAGTTTCCTAATTCACAAGAACAATATATTTTAATGTCATTCTAAAGGTATTTATTTTTCTTTATGTTGAGTGATTTCTATGCTCCTAAGATTCGTCATTATTTAGGAAGATAAAGTTCTTTTAGAAGGAATCACATTCAGTTAATCTAACGTTGAAATTGACAATGCCCATTTCAGTTATATTTATTTATTTGTTTTTTAACATATTTTATTGATTTTTTACAGAGAGGAAGGGAGAGGGATAGAGAGTTAGAAACATCAATGAGAGAGAAACATCGATCAGCTGCCTCCTGCACACCCCCTACTGGGGATGTGCCTGCAACCAAGGTACATGCCCTTGACCAGAATCAAACCTGAGACCCTTCAGTTCGCCGGCCGACGCTCTATCCACTGAGTCAAACCAGTTAGGGCCATTTCAGTTATATTTAGTAGACATAAACATTAAATTTCATAAAATATCAAATGATACAGAGATAAATTAATAAATGATTGATATTTCTACTATTCCAGTGGTTAATTCATATAATTAATATAGTATATGAACTGGAAGGGAACCATATAAATTACCTAATCCATCCTTCCAATACATAAAAATACAGTATATTAAGGAACATTTTTATCTTAAAGACATAGCTGCAATATGAAAGCACTGTCCACAAGGGCAGATATTTTAATGACCTTTTTCATATCTCTATAATGGTTTTTATAGTAGATACTCTATAATATTTGTCAATGAAATATTTGTTATAACAAGAATCAGTTGAATGTACCTTGTTAATTATATCAAGAAATTAAATCTTCTACTAAAAGCCTGTGAACAATGAACAATGCTATAAGTATCTTTATGTTACTTAACAGAAAAGAAAAGCTAGACTAAAGAAGATTTTATAATTTACTTCCAGTAGATATAAAGCACCTTTAAGAGTGCTTTTTAATCTACTCATATGAGTATCCTCCCTTTCATCTCTTACTAAGTAAAATCATAATCATTTTTACCTATATTCAAGAATTGTTATTAATAATTTAAAGTGATGTAAACCTAGCCTATGGTAGCTATGTGTACCACTCATTTAGATGATGGGTCTCTTGAGCTGTGGAATTATTTTAACATGTTCACATTGTGAAGGGACCATAACACTGCATTTCTCATTTACAGTTGGTTTCTAAAGATAACTTGTACTCTCTTAAGTGAATCAAAATAGTTTGAGTTGCTCACAGCCTGAATCATTGAGAACTTCACAAATGGGGATCTTGGGGGTGCTTTAGGAACTACTTAATGAATGAAACAGAAATGGAATAGCAAATTACTGAAGAATCCTCAAAGAGGTTTGACACTTTAATAATAAGGTGCCTGTGAATACATTAAAGAGATGTTCTATACTCTGATCAGTTAACTTAAAGCATGCAAGTCAGATAATTTATAATTCTTATGCCTTCTCTGAATATCTCACTGCCTTACTTCACTGTATTTCTAACAAAGATGACCTACTGTATAACCACCAATTGTTTATTTTTTTTAGAAGACAATGCACTGTATTTCTAACCATTTGTTGGATAATTTTTAGGTGAACAATCTATTTCCTTTTGTTCTAAATTACAATTAAAACTTGGAATACTCTCATTCACCAAGTGGCCTTCAAGTTCAATATAGCTAAGAATAATTGGTGAACTTCTTATAGAAAGTAGGTCTCTCTTTTTTTTTTTTTTTAAATATATTTTATTGATTTTTTTACAGAGAGGAAGGGAGAGAGATAGAGAGTTAGAAACATCGATGAGAGAGAAACATCAATCAGCTGCCTCCTGCACATCTCCCACTGGGGATGTGCCCGCAACCCAGGTACATGCCCTTGACCGGAATCGAACCCGGGACTCCTCAGTCCGCAAGCCGACGCTCTATCCACTGAGCCAAACCGGCTTCGGCTGGGTCTCTCTTAATTAACAAAGATTTCATTTTTATGAAGTGTTACTCATTAAAGGGAAAGTGTACACAAATTAGTTAAATTTGCCTACAGTTATTATAGATCTATTAAGTGAATCCTATTTTTTTTCATTCTTACTCATATAGCAACTTTCTGAAAATGGAAATCTGTCACTTTAAATGTACTTTTTAATCCTTTATTTGGATCTTGTTTATTATCTCTTAAGCTCTGAAAGACTATGAACTTTTGAAGAGCTGAATGTAAATAGATTTTTTTGCAAATCATTAACATGTTAAATGTGCTTTGGAGCCTGGATGAATTTTCTCTAATTCACACAAGTAGGCCCTAATATTTCTGCTCTTTCATATTTCAGGATGTTTAGGGCAATTGAAGCTTTCTTAAAATAGTAGACTTTGGTGGTACAGGAATCTGTGGTGTTTTATATTTTGCATTGGTTTTATTAATTTTTGATTAGTGAGTTTATTTCTGAAATGCAATCTTGAATTATTAGTGAAATGCCCCATTGGAGGCCCATTAAGCATTATCAATAAAGTTGACATGCTTATTAATATAATATTTTATTTTTAATGTACCAAAAGACTGCACAAGTCTGACTCAATTTGCAACTTCTGCTTGATGGAATTGTTTGGCATTTGATGCTATGAGTTAATGGAAGACTATCAGTTTTGTTTATTGCAGAAGTTCAAGTGTTTTTTATTTATTTATTTATTTATTATTATTATTATTATTATTATTATTTTTTTTTTTTATATACCAATTCTTTTATTTTTTTTTTATTAAATTTTTATTGTTCAGATTACATTTGTTCCTCTTCCCCCCCCCCCCATAACTCCCCTCCTTCCAGTTCCCGCCCCACCCTCCGCCCTCACTCCCCACCCACTGTCCTCATCCATAGGTGCACGATTTTTGTCCAGTCTCTTCCCGAATCTCCCATTCCCCTTACCCCCCCAAGAATAGTCAGTCCATTCCCTTTCTATGTCCCTGATTCATTATAATCACCAGTTCATTCTGTACATCAGATTATTTATTCACTTCATTCTTAGATTCACTTGTTGATAGATGCATGTTTGTTGTTCACAATTTGTATCTTTACCTTTTTCTTCTTCCTCTTCTTAAAGGATACCTTTCAGTATTTCGTATAATACTGGTTTAGTGGTGATGAACTCCTTTAGCTTTTCCTTGTCTGTGAAGCTCTTTATCTGACCTTCAGTTCTGAATGATAGCTTTGCTGGATAAAGTAATCTTGGTTGTAGGTTCTTGGTATTCAGCACTTTGAATATTTCTTGCCATTCCCTTCTTGCCTGCAAAGTTTCTGTTGAGAAATCAGCTGACAGTCGTATGGGTATTCCCTTGTAGGTAATTGAGTCTCTTTCTCTTGCTGCTTTTAAGATTCTCTCTTTGTCTTTTGCTCTTGGCATTTTAATGATGATGTGTCTTGGTGTGGTCCTCTTTGGATTCCTTTTGATTGGGGTTCTCTGCGCTTCTTGGACCTGTAAGTCCATTTCTTTCACCAGGTGGGGGAAGTTTTCTGCCATTATTTCTTGAAATAGGTTTTCAATATCTTGCTGTCTTTCATCTTCTGGCACCCCTATTATTCTGATGTTGGTACGCTTGAAACTGTCCCAGAGGCTCCTTACACTATCTTCACACTTTCGGATTCTGTTTTCATTTTGCTTTTCCAGTTGGGTGTTTTTTGTCAAATCTTTGGTTTGATTCTTGTGCTCCTCTGGTCTGCTATTGGGTATAATATTCTTTATTTCAGTCCGTGTATGCTTACTTTCTAATTTCTTTATCGTAGCATCGAGGGTCTCATTAGTTTTCGTGAGGCTCTGCACAAGTTTATAGCAAGCCCTCAAAATTGCGATTCTTAGCTCCATATCCTCCATTTCTGTCATGTTTTTTTGTCTCCGCATCTTTTATGCTTTCTTGGTGCACCCCCTTGTGGTCTTTGTGCGCAGTCTTGTTCTAGCCAAGCCTTAATTGTTGTAGTTAACACTAGAGGGATTTGACCACCAGGCCGACTGGCTGTTGGAATCAGCTGTGTGAAAAACTTCAGTCCTCTGGGGAGGCGCTAGTCCAGCCTTTGCCTGAGGCGATCGACAAATGGCTCTGCGCAGGGCCTGGCCGGGGCGGGCTCAACAGGGCGGGGGGAGGGAGCAGCTATGGCTGCTCTCAGTCTGTCTCCAGGGGCTCTGCCTCTCTGTCCCCACAACCGCTGCAAACCTCGGAGGGACCGTAGCCAGACAGTCCCGCTTCTCCCGTTTGAGTCTGGGTCCCTAGAGACTCGCCCGGATCTGTAGCCCAGAGTCTGAGACTCACTCCTGATTGAAAACGACAACCGCGCCCTCAGCCACCAGCCCGCTTTGCGCGCGCACCGCCACACCACCGTACCTTTAAATTTTCCACACTGCGCCTCCTCTGGGCCTCGTAATGCTGTTGTTTTTCCTTCTAGTTGAAGAGTCTCTCCTCAGCCAGCCTTCCTGTGGTTCTGGGTGATGTCCGTTCAGTTTTTTAGTTGTATTTTTAAAGTGGTTGTTCGAGGCAGCAAACTCCGGTGTTTACCTATGCCGCCATCTTGGTTTCTCCTATTATTATTTTTTTAATATATTTTATTGATTTTTTACAGAGAAGAAGGAAGAGGGACAGAGAGTTAGAAACATCGATGAGAGAGATCGATCAGCTGCCTCCTGCACACCCCTCACTGGGGATGTAACCGCAACCCAGGTACATGCCCTTGACCGGAATCGAACCCGGGACCCTTGAGTCCTCAGGCCGACGCTCTATCCACTGAGCCAAACCGGTCCGGCGAGTGTTTTTTAAATGTATACATAAGGTACTTTATTGCTCATGAAATATTTTTTTAAAAATCAGTTTAAATTTTGTAAGTTTAACTACTTATAAAGGTATTTTTCCTCAGAATGAGATGAAAACTATTTAATTTTTCCTCATTTTTCATTTGTAAATGGGAAAATTCCTCAGCCCTCACCAATGTTTCAACTGGCTCAAAAGAAATTAGAGGAAATGTGAACAAGAATTTTCAAGATAGATATCTATATATATAAAAAGCTAAGTGACCGTCCAACCGTCCAACGTCCAGTACATATGACATGCACTGACCACCAGGGAGTAGATGCTCAACGCAGGAGTTGCCGAGCTGCGGTGGCTTGGCAGTGGCAGTTCTCGGGTGATAGATCCCGGAACCAGAGAGGAGGGAGCCCGGTTCCTTGTGGGGGCTGCGTGATTCCACCTTTGGCCTTGGCTTATGTTGTTGCTGGGGTACTGTCTGCCCCGTATCTGGTTTACTGCCAAGTTGTGGTGACGCACTCTGGAATCAGAGAGGTTAATTTCCTTTCAATGTGCACGAATCCATGCACCAGGCCACTAGTACTTAGATAAAAATCGCCAGTTCCACTGTTTATTAGTTCTATGACCTTGAATCATTGTTTAACCTCTCAGCCTCAGTTTCCATTTAAAATAGTAGTTCAGAGAATTCTTGAAAAGTAAAAAGAAGACTATATATATATATATATATATATATATATATATATATATTTATATATATATATATAAAATGTAACATAATGCCTCATTACTAAAAATGCACAATAAATGATAGTTATTATCATCCCTTTCATGAGAAATCAATGGTTCATAAACCACTTTAGTCTCTGAACAGTAGTAATCCCATTCGTGGTGGAACCTCTGAATAAGAAATTAAGCTATTAAAAGCATTGAACAGTTAATAGTGCTTAACCTACAAAATAAATAACTATTGAATAAATGTGCCAAGGACTGTGTAGTCACTGTAGAATCAACATTAAGATACCACTGGAGCCTTCAAGGAATTTATGCCTAATGAGAAAGACAGATAAATGAATTCCAGTAAGTCAAGTGAAGTAAAAAGGTGGTATAGATGCATACAGGAGAGAATTTATAGAAGAAATACCTGAACTATATAGTGGAAAGTACAGAAAACTGGGAGGCATTAGATGTGTTTTAGACATCACACCTGTGCTGTAGTCATCATAGGTGTGAAGTCCTAGAAAAGTTACTTTTCTAAGTTTAGTTTCCTTGTATGAAAACAAATATGAAATTACCTACCTTCTCTAGTTAGCAGTTATGAAATTGAGATGACGTTGAATATATTCTGTAGATTATATAGTGCCATGTAATGGTAACAATTTTTTTTAAATATATATCTTTATTGATTTCAGAGAGAAAGGGAGAGGGAGAGAAAGATAGAAACATCAATGATGAGAGAGAATCATTGATCGGCTGCCTCCTGCACATCCCACACCAGGGATCGAGCCTGCGACTCAGGCATGTGCCCTAACCAGGAATTGAACCTATACCTCCTGGTTCACAGGTCGACGCTCAACCACTGAGGCATGCATCCTGGGTGGTAACAAATTTATTATTATCACAACTTTAGAATTTTAGTTTATCTTTTATAAAAAAATTTAAGACTCAAAATACTGATCTTGTGCAAATT
This sequence comes from Myotis yumanensis, assembly GCF_028538775.1. NCBI lineage: Eukaryota > Metazoa > Chordata > Mammalia > Chiroptera > Vespertilionidae > Myotis > Myotis yumanensis. The sequence continues at coordinate 5,529,636 of NW_027223762.1, forward strand.
ATTGCATCAAGGTTATATCTGCTACTTCATCACTTAGTTCAAAACTGAACTGAGAAGAGAGCGATTGAATTGGATCTAAGTGGAAATATATGTTTAAATTAGACTGAACTTTTTTAATACATAGAAAAAAAAACACTTTTCTGATACCTGAAACTGACCTAATTTATCATCCTGGGATGGGACAGGGAAACACAGTAGAGAATATTTGAAGCAGTAAAGAATAAAGCTATATAGCCAACCCATCAATAAACTGGTTATAACAAGAGCTGTACAAAATGGCATATGTTTTGTTCATAAAACAAGAGGTCTTGGCAAAGGGGAAACTGGAAAAGGATGCCATTCTTCCACAGAGGTGCTCTGGAGATGACCAGCTACACAGGAGTTTTATATCATTCATCTTTGGCTGTTGGCCAATATCAGATTCATCTGAATATTGTAAGTTATCTCTGGCTAAGTCATGAGAGCAAGGAAATGAAAACAGAGATCATTTATTTTTGTAATAATATTAACTAGCAATGTAGTAAAGAACTTAGAATGTATAGGGCACTATGGTGTATATTTACACACAGTACCTCATTGAGTCCACATTGCAGCTCTGCAAGGTAAGGATGCTTCGTTTTGTGACTGTGTCTCAGAAAGTAACTTATTCACGGTCACACTTTTACTAACTGAAAAGGTGTTATTTAAACCCAAGACTTGCCCAGCTGGCATGGGCCCAGTGGTTCAGTGTCAACCTATGAATTAGGAGGTCATGGTTTGATTCCCCGTCAGGGCACATGCCTGTGTTGTGGGCTCAATCCCCAGTGTGGGGTGTGCAGGAGGCAGCCAATCAATGATTCTCTCATCATTGATGTTTCTAGCCCTTTCACCTTCTCCTTTCCTCTCTAAAATCAATAAAGATATATTAAAAAAGTAAATAAAAAAATAAACCCAAGACTTTTTTTTTTACTATGGAAAGCATACACATTCGAAGGAAATAATGTACCAGTAATGAACTCCCACGTACCCATCACTCAGCTATAACTATTATTAAGGTCACTTTTCTTCCCCCTCCAGTAGGTTAGTTTGAACAAATTAAGACATTATATTATTTCATCTACAAATATTTAAGTATATATCTACAAAGACTCTTTAAAACATGTCCACAATACTGTTACACACCAAAAAATAAACAAAAAAATTAATTTCATCAACTATTTGATCAGTGTTCAAATCTCATATGAATTGTTAAAGTTTATTTAAGTCAGGTTCCAAATAAGGTCTTACATATCCCAGTTAGCTAATAGAGAGCAGCCTGTTTTATTCAAGAAGTTTATACAATACCTGTTTCTCTCTAGAGAGAAGTATGGTATGGATAAAAGAGACATGGCTTTAGAGATGAGTGTAGTCACTCTGAGAAAGTTATTTAACTTTTGTAAAATGGAAATTATATCCCTGAGATTAATTGCAAGGACTAATAACATAATGTCTATGAAAGTGCTTAGCACAGTCTCTGGCATGTATAAGGTGTTCAATGAATGTTAATGTTCCTTCCTTAAAAAATTTAAATGGAAAAAAGGGACTAACAGGCCAAGAAGCTTGAGGAAACTTCTTGGAGTACTTTGGCTACTGATCCCTTGAGATCTCTCCCATTTTGTTTCTGGATGGAAATTTGACCACAATTGTGCCAAAGTGGCTAATGACTAATGGCTCTGAATCCTTCCCACTGCATGTTTATACCTCTGTATAGTTTCCCCACATGAAAAGGGGGTGTATTTATGACTTTAAGATGATCTAAAATTCAGAAAAATGACATTATTGTAAAATATTTTTAATTTCATGTCAATTCAAAATAATACAAAAATTAAAGTATGATATGTTATCAGAGGTTAATATAATGTTGCAGAGGTCATAATTTAAAAAATCAACAAATAGAGGCAATTAATCTGATTCAGATTTGAGTTTGTTTTTTTGTTCATATTAACTCGGCAGGTCATTTAATTCCTCATGTCTCAGTTTCTCAGGGTATAAAATAGAACTTCTGAATAAAACAATCTAAATAATCTAAAGACTAGACATCAACAAAATGGGAAAATTTAAATAAAACTGGACTATAAATCAGAACCAAATTTGACTTCTGACTCCACTACTTAATGGCTGTGTGGCCTTAGGCAAATAATTTAATCTTTCTGAGCCTTAGTTTCTTCATTTAAGTGTGAATTTAACCTGTCTCACAAAATTGTTGCAAATCCTAGAGATAATATTTATGAAAGCCCCAGCAGAACCCTCGCATTGAACTGCCACTCAGTTTTTAATAACGAAGTTGTATTTGTTATTCTCAGAGCTTTTAAGTTGAGAAATTAAATGAATTCATAATCAAGAAGTTTACAGCTGAATATAGCTGACGCGCTAGCTCCTAAATTGGGTACATCTAAAACCATTTGTGAAGGTAAATGGGTACTCTTTCTAGAACATGAATGTTTGAATTCAGAACATTGTATTTATAAAGATTCTTAGCACAATGACAGTGGCATAATGTTCTTGTACTGCTTGTGCCTGCTTATTTAAAAAACTAGAGGCCCAGTGCACGAAATTTGTGCAAGGGGCTCGGCCCTCACAGCTCAGGCTGCCTTGCCCAGCCTTTGCAGCCTTGGCCAGCCCGCACAGCCCCTCACAGCCTCTGCTGGCCCTCCCAGCCCCAGCTTCATCCAGAAGGTCATCCAGAAGGTTGTTTGGCTGTTCGGTCTAATTAGCATATTATCTCTTTATTATATAGGATGTAAAGAGACCAGCTTCTTCTATATTACATGGGAACCACTTAATAAAATGGCAACCAGAGGTTGCTGGTAAGAAGTATTTCGATTATAATATGTCTATAAGGTTATACATCTGTGAATGAAAACTCATTGGGAGATGTTATAATAGAAGGAAGGCTAAACGTTTATCCAGTACTCCAGCTAGTTTCTCTGAATTGTAGCTATTGGCTCCTATGGTAGATAACCAAGAATCACATCATTTCTCTAAATTTAGAGCCAGCCTGGACACTGATTGTTTGCATGGTGATTGTCTCATTATAACAGTGATAATATTCCAGTTTTGTAGTTGTCTGGGAGTAGATATAAGGGCAGAATATTTCTTTTTTCATTAAGTGAAGAAGACAGATTACTTTGTGTGTGTTTTTTTCAGAAGATTTTGTGTCTACTTTTGCAAACTCATTTGACATAACTCTAAGAACTAGAACTAAAGAGGGCTGCTGTTGGCATTCCATGCAATTCATTGAACAATAGTCCTTCAAGTCTCTACTCACACAACAGCTCTTAAAAGAGCTTGATTGTGCCCGGCTGGTGTGGCTCAGTGGTTGAGTGCTGACCTATGAGCCAGGAGGTCACAGTTTGATTCCTGGCCAGGAATTGCAGGCTCAATCCCCAGGGCGGGGTGTGCAAGAGGCAGATTCTCTTTCATCATTGATGTTTCTCTCTCATCATTTATTCTCTCTCATCATTGATGTTTGTCTCTCCCTCTCCCTTCCTTTCTGAAATCAGTAAAAATATATTTTTTTTAAAATTAGCTTGATTGAAAGCTGGGAATTTGTTCTTAAGTGCTCAGTGATACCTTCTTCTAAGTAAAAGAATAATACTCACTGCAGAAAATTTGGAAAGCAAAACATAAAAAAAGAATAAGATCACCTACAATCTGTTACTTATAGGCTATATTTTCCTCCTTTGTAAGTATTGTTTCTAGTTGAGACTACTCATTTCTTTAAATTTTATATACTACTTTTTTCCCCCTTAGCATGACCCTTGCAATTAAAACATATCACAAATGTTATCTTAAGACATTATACTCCATTATATGTATGGACAAGGTTTACCTCACTATTCTCTTTTTATTATACATTTTAACTTTTTAAATACCAGTGAGGGAAATATCTTTGTACACGTTACTCACTACCGTTTTAAGGGTAGCCTGAACAATATCCTTGATATAGATTTCTGGACATCTTTCGTAGAATGAATAATCCCCTTGAACCTGGGCTGGCTGCTTAGTGACAGAGGGTGAGATTCTAGAAAATCATAGGCCAGAGGGGTCATAACATTTAGTATTGGGTGGGAAATTTGTCTAAACTATTTAGTAATTTTCAGGGCCGACTTTATGAGCCAAAGACTGCATTCCTTCTGGAAGCTCTGAAAAGTCTCTTCTGACCAAAACCTATCTGCAACTGCCTGATATCCCATCACTTCTGTCACTTTGTTTTGGAACAGGAAATAGGAAAGAAAGCCAAATCTAGGCTGAGCTCCCAGAACACTGGTTCATACCGTTTTAATGGCATGCTTTGCTTTTACTATCATTATTACTACTACTACCACTGTCACCATCATCCTCTTCATATCATTGCTAGTAGCATATTCCTCATCGGTCTGTGAATTCCTAGAAAGCAAACACAGGGTATGATTAATCTTTGGATCTCTCATTGGTCTAAATGAAGTGGGCCAGGTGTTAAATTACTGTTAAAATGATGGTATTTTGACCAAGCAGAATGCTTGACTAGTATCTTTGTCTTTCAAAACCTGTCATCAAGCACACCAGCCAATAAAAATATACCCAGGATCCTATGTGGTTCAATGTCCATGAATTTGACATTGCTGGTCTAAAAAAAGGAAACTCCTGGATTCTGAATTTTGCATTCATTTTAAGTTAGTTTTAAAATATTTCTGTACCACAGGCAAGCAGTGTTCATGTGTCAGAGAAAACCCAGCATTTATGAAAGAATATTTTTACATCAGTAATTATAAGAACCATGTTTACTAAATTGCACAATCTAATAAAAAGTAGAAAATTCTATAATAATGTCAAGTCATCACTTGCTAAATAAATGATACTATTAAAAGTGACTGGCTGGCAGATGCGCTGCTATAAGGAAAATCATGGCTGTAGGGTCACACAGACCTGCATTCCAACCCCAACACTGCCACTCTCTACCTGCAAGGCTGCAGTTTCTTTGCCTAAAAATGAAAACTGTTAGGTCTACCTTTCATAGTCCTTATAAAGATTAAATAAGATTATGAATCAGGAATACCTAGGACAGGGCTGGGATAGAGAGCGTATACAATAACAGATAGTTATTGTTATTGTTTGCAGTGATATGTGACTAAGGCCCCTAGGTCCTTTCAGGAGTTATTCAAATACTAGAGGCCTGGTGCACAACATTTATACACTGGAGGGAGGTCCCTCAGCCTGGCCTGCACCCTCTCGCAGTCTGGACCCCTCAGGGGATGTCAGCCTGCTGCGGAGGCGGGAGAGGCTTTTGCTGCGCTCACCAGCCATGACCCCGGCTTCTGGCTGAGCAGTGCTCCCCCTGTGGGAGCGCACTGACCACCAGGGGGCAGCTCCTGCATTGAGCATCTGCCCCCTGGTGGTCAGTGCGCATCGTAGCAACTGGTTGTTCCACTGTTCGGTTGATTTGCATATTATCCTTTTATTATATAAGATAAACAAAGCTCTTAGACTGAACATCTGTCTAATTGACCAGTGTATTCCCAGAGCCAACCCCAGTGGACAGCATATCATAGATGCTCAATAAATATGCATTGAATAGACCAAAGAACACCAAAAGGTCCCAAATGTTTGTCTAAGATTTGGAATAGGGAAGTGAGAATTTCTGGCCACATGAGGAAGAGATTTCAGGGGCAATAGAGTTTCCTCATGTGAGTAATTTCCACTTTTGACATATTTTTACACCTTATGATGTTCAGGTGTTCCAAACTTCCAAATAATAGTATTTCTACTTTTGGTGATGAAATTGATACAGGGGTTGAGTAATTTGCCTAAAGTAATGACGTTTGTGAGTAATAGTTCCAATATCCAAAACAGATCTGTGCTCTTTCTACTTACTTTACCTTCTTTTTACTATTTATTATGTTACTTTCACATGAGGTATTGCCTCTCTGTCTTATCAAATCATTCTTTTAACAAATACCTATTAAACATCTATCATTTGTCTAGTACTAGATATATAGGGTGATCTAAATCAGCCATAATCCCTGCCCTCATAGAGATCAGAGTCTAGTTAGAGGAACAGATATCAAACAAATAATCATACTATAGCATAAAATTATAAAAAGGATTAAGTACCATGGAAGAAAATTAATCAATGCTACAAAGAAAATTTTAATGAGGAGACCTATTTTGAGCTGTTTGAAATAATAGATTCCAGGGAAATCCACTGAGGTCTAAATTTCCAACTCAACCTCCTGGGATTGCTGCTAAAACCTGTTTACAGCCTCTGGGCCTTGAGAAGGAGAGGGTGGTTGCTGTATTTCTCTTTGAGGAGAATGAGCCTTGCCCACAAGTGTTAGCATCTCCCATTTTTTAAAAATATATTTTATTGATTTTTTACAGAGAGGAAGGGAGAGGGATAGAGAGTTTGAAACATCGATGAGAGAGAAACATCGATCAGCTGCCTCCTGCACAACCCCCCAGTGGGGATGCGCCCACAACCAAGGTACATGCCCTTGACTGGAATCGAACCCGGGACCCTTCAGTCCGCAGGCCAACGCTCTATCCACTGAGCCAAACCGGTCAGGGCAGCATCTCCCATTTTATCCATCACTTGCAAGGCCTCAATAGCGAAGACAACAAAGCCATTTACCACATAGATATCCATTTAATTTTAGCATATCTCCAAGAGAAATCTCCATGATAACCATACCCTGATGCATAGCTCACTGGGACAGTTTCCAGATAGAGAAATCTGCAAGCACCTGAGTGTCAGGTGCTCTTCCAAAACCCTTCATTACTTCCATGTGATACAGACCTGTGGGTCTTTAAACATGTCCAAGTGCCTCCACAATTCCATTAAGTTAAAAGTATTTTATTTATTTATTCAAGTATTTATTTAGTACTTACTATGTACTCTGAAGATAGGAGACATTGTTCATGCCCTCTCAGAACTCACATTCCAGCAGTAGAGACAGGTACTGGTAGTCTGTTAAGAACAATCATGAAAGAAGCATAGAGTGCCGAGGAAGCCCTTCTAGACACATAAACCCAGACCTCCACAGGGTGAGGATTGGAGGAGAGATCATTTGGGGTGTGCCAAGAGTAGGAACTAGCTAGGCAATGGGAAAAGGGGTGCAGGGAGCAAGGACCAAAGCATACAATAATGGCAAGAAAATACTTCCAAATGCATTGTCTGACATAATGTTTTAAAGGATTAAAGAGTCTTGATTGAATAAGATGGAAAGAAGTGTGGATTTTGTAATAAGGCTCTGTCACAAAATATTCTGAGTTACATGAGTTATTTTATCTGTGAAGTTTAGATAATGATACCTGTATGACAGATTATCATGGTGTACATGTTATAAATATTACCACATAGATATCAATTGATGCCTGGACTTTAGAGGTGGTAGTAATGGTTTTAATGATAGGGTCAATAATACTACCATGGTTAATTTATATTGACATACCCTCTAATCTTATTTAAGAATGCTTATTTCAGTTCTTCCCTGAAGTTGGTAATAATTAAGAACTTGACTGACTTTTGCATATCCCTATTGAGCACCTGAGCAGGTAGATAGGGGAACTTAAACTTGACCTTTCTTTCAAACAATTTTGTAGAGACAATCTCTTTGCATTGAGCACAGTCGTATAATAACTCTAACAGCTATCACTATCAAGAAGAGGAGCTAGTATTTAAAAATTATAGAAAGTTAAGGTATTTCTTTTAAAAATATTAATTATTTCTTCAGTACCAGGGGCAAGTCTAGATATAAAGAGTGGTAAACAAAACAGGCCAAGTTCCTGCCCTTTTGGAGCTGACATTCTAGTGAAAGAAGTCAGTAAATGATCATATAAACTAATAACTACATCAGCTAAGTTCAGATATTCCTAAGGCAAAGTAATTGATAGTCATTAGGAGTGTATTGAAAGAGAGACGAGTTTTAAAAATTTAAACAGAAAGATCAAAAAAGTGACATTTGAGCAGTGAATTGAATGTTGAGAAGTCAGCCATGAAAGACCTTAGGAGAAGAGAATTCTAAGGAGAAAGGAAACTAATGCAAAGGACCTAATATGAGAGTAAACTTGATGTGTTAGAGACAAAGCCACAAAGTGAGTGTGGCTGTGGCATAGCATATAAGTGTTATTGATAGGAGAGGAAGTTGGAGAGGTAGAGTGACCATACACCCCAATTTGCTTAGGATAGCCCTGAATAATGCCTGTTGTCCTTGCATAAACAATAGCACCTTCTTTCATTCTCAAAGTGACTTCATTGTTTTTGCAGTAAATAGTTTAATTATAATGACTGTTCAATATTGTATGTCTGCTTTTTCCACTTAGAATATCATAAGTAATTTGCCATGTTTCAACATAGAACTCACAGTTTTATATTCCATGGTGTTAATGTGCCATAATTTACTATACATTTCTGTAATGGGGAATGTTTATAGTTCTAGAGTATTTTTCACCATTATTAAATAATGCTGCTTTAAATATATCCTGTGTATCACTTTTTTTTTCTCTTGGACTATTTCTTTAAGCTAGCTTCCCCTGGAATTAAAAGTGTTGATATATAAAGCTTCTTGATTTCTAGTATTTTTTGGTGGGTTGCAACAATATACAATTTTACTGTGCTTGATTATTTGTAGGATTGAAGTTGGCCAAGATATTTCATCTTTTGTTCATAATCTGTTCATATTTGTTGCCCAGATTTCATACCCTTTCCCCATTTATTTTTAAGCATATTTAGTACTTAGAAGACATTTATGTTTCATATTTCCCCATTTTGATATTTGCTTTATTCTGGTGTTTTTAGACTGCCTAAGCTTTGAATTTTTATGCAACTCTATCTATTTATCTTATCTTTTATAGTTTCTGCCATTGCTTTGAATGTTTAGAAAGCCTAACTTAACCTTAGTAAGTAAGTTAAACATGCTTTTGGGTTTTGTTTTCATTATTTGTGTTTACTCTGGCATGAATTATCTAGCCACACTCCAATCATTTATCTCCTCTGATTCTAATGGTTTCCTTAATAACTGTATTGGTTTTATATTCAAAGCTCTGTGTATACATACACAATAACTATTAACATTTGTCTAGCATATTTCCAGTTTCTAATTGTTATCTTTGACTTAATTTTTGTATTAAACTGTTTGTTCCAACTGTTAATGTTTTTTAAAAGGTGGTATATAGTGTGATTCTATCTGATGTTTTTCATCGAATTGCTGTAAAGTGGTGATGATAGCATCACTTACAAGATTATATTCCCTTTTCCTCTTGTTTGGAAAAATTTCTTTCATCATATATTAAGTAATTATGTATAGCTGGATCTATTTCTAGACTCTGTTCCTTTATGCTAATCCATAAGTCTATTTTTGTGCCAGTAAATCCTTCACTTATTTGAAAAGAGCTCAAATTTCCTCCCTAAAGTCTTTGCTTCTCTTGGCTAAAAATTCTCAGTACCTTCAACTGCTGCTTTTGTACTTAGCATCCAAACCTGTCCCCCACCCCCTAGGAATCAGAAGCTAGCAATTGTGAAATAATGGACCAAGCTGTGGAGTACCCTTAAGTTGCCTTCCTTGGGGAAAAAAATAACATAGATCAGGGCACCATCCAGGCAAGAAGGAGAATGGCGAACTCTTACATTGAAATAATAGTTTTTGTCCTGGAGAATACTTGGTTGTTTCTCATCTCCTTTAAGAAGACAGAAAAGCTATCAGTGAATAAGAGAACTTCCAGGGTTCAAAATCCTAACTCTACTGTTTTCTTGCTGTGTGATCTTGAACAAATGTCTTCAATTCTCTAAATTTTATTTTCCTTGACTGTGAAGTGAAGACATAATGGCATCTACTTCATAAAATTATTGTAAAGGTGGAGTGCATAATCTATGAACACATGGTAAGCACTTGATAAGTTATAATTATTACTGCTAAAAATCATTTATGTGGATTTATTATTTCATTTAACATTTTGAGGTTGTGTGTAATTTAAAGCTGAACGAACAAGGTAGGAAAGGTTCAGTAACTTTCCCAAGGGCACAATCTAATAGAAGTTCTAGAATTGGGATCTCACCTCATATGTCTAACAACAAGGCCCATGCTCCTTCCTGTAGATGACATTACTGCACAGCATGATTAAGGTGCTTACACCTGGTTCTTTGGGTTCTGTGCTGGTTACATAGATGCAGCTGCAAGTTCTTAGGTGAAGACAAATAGAAGGTTCAAGTATATGATTGTCTTGAGATTTCCTATGGTTTCACTATGGGAAAGTGTTATATTAATGGGAAGGAGAGATATGGTTTTATCCTAATCTGCAAATTAGCTGACGAGGAAACATATCCTTTCAAGCTAAGTATTACTAAACGTACTGTTCCAAGTGGCAGGACACAGGCCCGGAAGCATTTGTCATCCCCACAGGGTGGCAGAGGAAGCAACGCTTCCTCTCATTCAGCACACGTTACCTGTGCTCTCAGGAGGCCCAGGGACGGAAGGACGTGGGTAGAGGATGCCATGTTAGCAGCCTGGGCACACAACTGCCAAATCAAACAGAACTGGAAGGTCTAATTTTAGCCCTCTCAGCCTTGGCATTGTCCCTTTCAGTCAATATATTTATCATGTACCACAATAAAGTGCTTTGTTCCAGCCTTGCTGGATCCTTCACAAAGGCCCAGCAAGGACAGGGTGAGCATAAGTCAGAGCTAGAAACACATCAAAGACAGGAACCTTACTAGAGAGGGTCAGCACTCCCTGGCAACCTTTGGTAAATGTGTCTTTTCCACCCATCTTAGTCCCAAAGATCCAAGAAACGGGCACGTGGTTGGCTCTTCTTCCTCCAGCTTCTTCTTTGTGAACCTTCTGTCGGCTGCTCATCAACACGTGTCTTCACCCCTTCCTGCCTGGGATTTGCAATTTACTCCCTCTCCTCATCCCTGCCTCACAAAGCCCACTTCTTTCCATATCTGGGTCTTGTTTTCTTTCCTGAGATGTCCTGGAGAGTGCACTAAATGAAGAGTTACAAACAGTGTTACAATATACAAACTGCCTCCACTGTTTTGTTCCCTACAATGACCTGGTGAGTTGGGTGAGGGAAACTTTCATAGAACTTTCAAAGATGAGAAAACTGAAGCTCTAAGAGGTAGCAGACTTTTCCTAAGGTCATACAGGAAAACATGGCAGAGTTGGGACTGAAACTCAGCTCTGGTGTTTTAGAGAAAGGTGTCCCATGAACCAATCAAAGCACAGAAAGCCCACACAGGCCACTTGGGAGGGCCCTGGAAAACTTTTCCTGAGGATATCAGCTGGCTTCATGGCCAACAGTTCCAGGTTGAGAACTCAGAATGGTGGCCCTTACCTTCAAGTAAATGTCCTTATACTAAAAAGAGAGTAGGGGATTTTGATCTACAGACACATCCAGAGATACTACTGTTTGCAAAGGAGAAAAATACATTTTTCATCTACCAGTCTAGGTTTTTGGCTAAGCTATACCCTGTAATGATAGACAGATTAATAGGACAAAAACAAGCAGAAGTCTAATAACACATAGACCTCTAGTGTACATGGGAGAGAACCAGGAAAACTGAGTAACTCTTCAAAATGGCCCAAGTCACCACCTTAAATACCATCACTAGTAAAAACAAAAAACCAAAACAAAAAAACGTTAGTTGGGAGGAAAGCCAGTGGTGGGAAGCTATCAGGCAAAGCCCAGAAATCCAGGTCAAGGTTGTTATGCAGATTTAAGTCAGCTGCCTTCTCCATTAATAAGAATTTATAGGGATTTGGACATCTGCCTGTACCTGGTACAAAGAGGGAAACAGCCTTACAGATAGAGATTTCCCTTTATAAATGTGTCTTTTTGAAGGGTAACTTTGACTCTGTTTTCAGAGATTCTCCTATGTCTGCTATTTCTTAAAAATAATCATCCTAAAGTAATCCTATGCCAAAGCAGCATATTTTGCGGCGACAAATTCTACTCTCCTTCACCTTTTTGGCTCTTTCCTTTGACCTTTAAATGGATCTCTCTCTGGACCTCATTGAACTATCCTAGATCTGGCCTTAGGCACCCCGAAGTAATAACCCATGGATCATCTTTTCTTTGAATTTTCTATCTTTCAAATTTGAATCTCAATCATTATAATGAACATGGGATAGATTTTTCCTATCTTATATATCATTTAAGCTGTGATAACATTATCACAATACTGTGTGTAACATTATCATACTCCATCTCACAGAAGGCAGCACTGAGCCTCAAAGATGCTTCCTAACATGGCTGTCCTGAATGTCAGAGACTCTGATCCAGGAATTCCCCCACAACACCACCATGTCTCCCTATCAGTGCTTCTCCCGGGTGCCGGGGGAGAGGGGACAGAGTAGTCTTGAGAGCCATGCTGAGGACTGGATTCAGAAGGAGGATATAAAGGCCACTGAGGGGGTTAAGCAGGGCAGTGACATGATTAGACTTTATGCTTTAGAAGGTCATTTCGGCTATAGTTGGATTTAAGGAGGGCAAGACTGTAGATGGGGAAACAAGTTAGAAGATTATTGTGGTAATCAAAGTGAGACATAGAAGATGATGGCCTGATCTAACATAGAGGCAACAGAGAGTGGATGGAATTTGAAAAAGTTAGGAAGTACAATCTACAGACTACTTAACTTGATGATTAATTAGATAAAGGAACGTAAAAGAGAGCAGAATCCTCAATAACTACAGGTTCTGAACCGGTCCCTGGGCAGAGAGTGGGGCCATTACCCAGAGAGTAGCCCAGTAAGATAACATATTGGGTCTGGTAAGTTATAGGATACAAAGGTGGACATGTAAGCAAGCTGATAGATATATTATCTAGTATTCAGGAAAGGCCTGCACTAGAGATCAATATGGGAACCATATTGACATTTGAATTATATGACAATATTGCATGAACATTTGTTGAATAAGTTTAGTATCACATCTCCTTCAAGCAGAACATTTTACTTTTATAAAGCCAACTTTATATGTCAATTTCAACACTCTGTATTTGAGACCTACCCACAAAGTATTTTTTAGAATTACTGTGCAAATCACAGTTTAGGAGGATGGTCAGTGCAAAGGGCTCTCAGAGGGGAAAGAGACTAAGAATCAGAAGACTTGAATGACTCCGCCTTTATCAGTAGACACTTGGACATGTCACTCGCCCCTCAGGATACCCAGGTCCTCACTCTGAGAACAAGGAGAGGATACGCACCACTTATGCTCAAGGCTGCTCCGAGCCCTGTGACTAGGGATGTGCAGGTGACATGGGCCCCAGGTCTGCACTTCTCTCTCACGGCTCCCTGCTGCTGGAGATAAGGGCCACGGTCCTACCCACTGGGACTTGGCAGCACAACCTAGATCGCAATCTGTTGGACAGAAGGCTGTGATTATTAATGAAAGCATTTCCTCTGTTACCTCCCAGAACTAAGGTTCTGATGCTGCCAGGATCAGCCCCTTCCTTTCATAGAAACTGATTCTCAAACACATTGAATAGTCACAGACAAGCACCGGGAAGTAAAAATAAGATGCAGAAAAGTGGGTGGCTGCTTGAAACACTCCCAGATGAAAGGTTACCAGCTATTAATCAGCTCATACTTCTGTTCAGTGGGTGAGAAAGGAATTGAATGGGAACTTCACTCAATAGTTGATGCTTACTCAGGACTGTGGGGTCCTCAGATGACTTGAATATGTCAAGTCAGATATGAAGCATTTTTACTTAAAGGAAGGAGAGTAAATAGGACCATGGTAAATTCTCCATGTCTCCCAATCTGTGTACTTCTCTTTATACCTATCAGACTTGATGTAGGTGTAGGGGTAGGCTGACTCCTAGATGTCTAGACCTGAATCTTGAAATGTCTACCTCTCTGCTAGAGCTGCCCAGTTTGCTGGGTCCTGTGATCAGGGTAATAATAGCCACTGTTTGTTGAACAGTGGAAGGAATTTTATGTCTTATCTCAGTAATTCTCATAACAACCCAATGAGCAATGTCATCATTTCCATTTGACAGATGAGGGAAATGAGGCTCCAATGGGCTGAGTAACTTGTCAGAAGTCATACACCTCATATGCAGCAAAAGCACCATTAAATCCCAGGTCTGACACCAGCACACTTTTTTTCTCCATTAAACTAAGCTTAAGTAAAAAATAAAAGACATTGCGCCCTGATTAAGAAAGAAGGGAACCCACAAGATGGGGTGAAAGGGAATTGAGCCTGAACAGAAACATTTCCAAAGTCATAGCCTAGCACTTGGGCACGATGTAGTCTAAGCTGTGGTTCCCAGGTACTTGGAAAATGTCCTTTGTTCCTGGGAAAGGAGAAAGAAGATGGCAGTTGGGTCTGACCCCTAAGGCTGATCGGTCCACTTGACCCCTTGCAGGTAGAGTCCATGAGCACTTGGCCACCTAATTACTAGGTGATTTTAGTTTGGAACCACCTAGGGAACCACTTAGTCAGAGTCAAGGGCTAAGGTCCACTAGCAGCTTCCATCCTTGGGTCAGGGCTACCCCATCTAGCAAATCTCTAGGGCCCCTTCAGGTTCTCAGCCCTGAGCTGTAGAGGGACAGCCTAGGGAAGGAGGCCACTCTTCATACCCTAGTCACAGGACATGGATTGGCTCTTCCCATTCCCGCAGCGGCTAGGAACTTTGGCCCATCCAAGTGCCCCGGGAGCACTGGCCTCCAAGTCTTATTGCTGAGGCTCAGTAGCCAGGGCACTGCTAGGTTCTGTCACTAACTCCGTGTCCCATGGCATAAGTCCCCTGGCCTCCCTGGGGCTCCTCTATTAAACAAGGGAGTTAGAGCAGATGATTGATCCCTGGGGCTCACTTCTGCTTTCATCTTTCTGTATTTGTTATACTTTCCGGAATGAAACTCTTGTCACTGGCTCTAACACTGCCATCAAAATGTGTTTCCTCCTTTATTACAGATCAAATAAATACTCGTTCATCGTGAGTCCCCAAGAGTGCAGTCTGCGTCCCCACCTGTTTCATGCTTGTGGGCCAGGACCTTGGCTCTAATCTCATTAGGTTCAGGGTCTGAGAAAGTCTCCAGAGAACACCAAGAGAAAGGATTTCTCCCCTTTTCCAAAGCTGCTCAGGTCCACAGAGACCGCGTAAAAGGCCAGCTTGTGATCTCTCCCTGTGCCCTGGGACATGCTGTTGGGGGGCTGTGAGCACTTGGCTTCGGGAGGATGAAGGAGAGAGGAGCCCAAAGGACCAGCGTGTCAGATATTTGCTTTATTGAAGAGACTACCCCACACAATGTGCTGGGCAACTTTGAGTCTGGTTTTCAGGGTGGTTTTAACAGTCTCTGGAAACTAGCAACCTCATGTCATTTGTTTATAGGATCCCAAAGGGTCGGTGATGGGAACTGTTTCAACACTTGGCACAGAAATAAACATGCCTCCTGGCTTATAGACTTTGTTTGGCCTGGAGGCAGCTCGCTTAGCGGGTGGAAGGGTGGGAACACCCAGCCAGGTCAGGAGACAGGGGTTCTCACCCTGGCTCTGTCGTCAGTGACGCATGGGATCTTGGACAACCTCAAATTCTCCAACCTGAAACTAAAGGGCATAAAAGAGAAGAGCCCAGAGGTAAAATTTTTTAAGCTTTGGTCATCCTTAGTTGTGTGATTTCTAAATTCTTACTGCTAGTGTCCCCAATGCAGGATCTCGAAACCATATTAGGGATGTCACATGGAGAGAGGAAGGAACTGGGGTTTATGTCTGTGCTGCCTTGGGTGTTTTCTCCTTGGACTTTGATTTTTATTTATGTTTGTATCAGTGCTTCCCAAATTGACTGAGGATCATATTCACCTGAGTAGCTTATTAAACGTACAGAATTCCCTCAAAGAATGGGTCTCAGGAAGCTGTATTTTTAACAAGACAACCAAGGATGAGTCTTGTACTGGGACATGTTTGGGAAACACTGTTTAAGATTTTTTCACCTGGGAATCAGTCAATGGAGAAGTTGCCAGATCTAGTAAGAATTTGTCTCTCTGTTACTTGTGATCTTTAGCTGTGTGCTGTGAGAATTCATCTCACCATGCTCCATATTCCAGGAGGTTTGAATGTCTCCTGCATTCAGTTCTCAGCCCTTCAAGATTGGAACCATGTCTTCTCCGTATATTTCACCATGCCCAATACAGGGCCTTTCTCATAGAAAATGCCTATAAATGTCTGCTGAACTGACTTACCCAGAGTTAACCAGGCCACAGGTCATATTGATACAAAAAGGACAGTAGAGAGCTTGTAGAGAGTGTCATGGAGAAAACAGCATTGGGACCAAGCCTTGCATAAGGAGTAAGATTTAGATGGGTGGTAAGGAAAAGAGAGGGCAATTTCAGCAGGAGGCTAAGCCTGAGCAAGTCTAGTCTCTTCCAGTTGTTTCCATGTTCAGGTGAGGAACACTTGTTCTATTAAAGGCTAGACCAGGGGTGGGCAAACTTTTTGACTCGAGGGCCACAATGGGTTCTTAAACTGGACCGGAGGGCCGGAACAAAAGCATGGATGGAGTGTTTGTGTGAACTAATATAAATTCAAAGTAAACATCATTACATAAAAGGGTACGGTCTTTTTTTTTTTTTTTTTTTTTAGTTTTACTCATTTCAAACGGGCCGGATCTGGCCCACGGGCCGTAGTTTGCCCACGGCTGGGCTAGACCCAGGTAATCTGACACTAGAACCAGCTCAACTTGCGATCCAGACCCCTGCCAGGTATCCCATAGACCTCCAGTCTGAGCCCCTAAAGCCCTTTCTCTGCTGCTCTGAGTCCTACTTCCAGGGCTGTTTTCCTGTTGATGTGCTCATCTTGCTGTGTATCTGCTCCTGTGCCTGGACTGTCCATCTCAGCCCCGCAGTCTGTACATGGATCTTGGCAGGCTGATGGCCAGATTACATGAGAGAAGCTGGACCTGATGTTCTGTGTGCCTCATTACATGCAGCAGGTCCTGCCGTGTCCTGGGAAGCTGGACTTAGATAGCAGTATGGATCCGGGCCAACTCAGGGCAACACACACACACACACACACACACACACACACACACACACACACACACGATACAAGTGGGTGTTGCTTGGCTCCCCTGCTGGTCCTTTTCCCTCTTCTAGGAAGTCTTCCAGTTTTCTCCTAAGGGCACTCTTACGTGCTCTGCCTCTTCTGCTCTGGAATCCTGTTATCAAGACAAGATAGAAGGTGGATGAGAAGAGGGAAAAACTCTCTTGGCTGCAGAATCCAGACAAGAGATGGCAGAGAGCCTGTATCAGAAACCAGTGGAAGTTCTTTCATTCTGTTCTAAGCTTTTTACGAGCTGGTTGAGCTAAAGTAAATTATTTAATCTCTCCGAGCTTAAAACTTCTCATCAGTAAAGAGGGGATGGTAATTACCTCTTTCTTATAGCATTGTTATATGGGCAAATGTGCACAAAGGCCTTCTGTAAACTGCAGTGTAGAAAAATTTAGTCTTTTCTACAGGTAAGTGGTCCTGGAATTTCACTCCAGGGTCTATCCCTGGTGGGGGCTCTCTTGCTCATCAGAACCCCTCCACCAACCCCACTTTGTGCCTAGCACTGAGTTTCTCTTTATTGTAACTCAAGCAGTGAAAAATTCTTTGGGTTGTGGCTGGGCTGGTTTTTACCTTGTAGCCTGGAACTCAAACTTAAACATAATATACCAGTTCCTGTCCCCTCCCTTCTAAGGTAACAAACACTCAAGTACAGACAGGTTCTCAGGTAAAAAATCCACACATTTGAGACAGCCAATTTGAAGTCTGGGACTCCATTTTCATATTTACAAAACTTATGTTGCAAATCAGTGAATGGAAGGGGTTAGAAGGGCCTTAAAGATCATCTGACCCAAATCACTTATTTTTCAAAGAGGGAAACTGAGCAACAGGGAAGGAAAGGATCTTACCCAAGATCACAGAACCAACTAGAAACAGAGCTGGGATAAATCTCCCTCCCCTTATCACTGGGAACTTGATAAGTTTTACTTTAATTTTTACCCTTTCTGTATTCCTGGTCCCAAGTGAAAGATATTACTTAACCCATATCATTGCTGCCCAGAACAAAAGGAGCGTTAACCCATGGATGCTTTTTCATTCACTTATCAAACATTACTAAGCATCGCCTTTATGCCAGGAACTGAGGGTACTGAGATAAAAAAATGGATCCCACCTTCAAGGTGTTCAAAATTTGATGATGAAGACAGACAAGGAAACAACCTCCAGGAAAACAGACTAGTTTCTATACAGTTCAATGAAACATTCCTGCCACATGCTGCCTGCACTTTATATTTATACTATGGTTACATTGATTCTCTTCAGAATAAGACATACAAAATACCATAAATTGATGAAAATCGGTGACAAGGTCCTTAAGCATCTACTTCATCATGGTCAGTCCCCATCACTCATTCATTCTGTCAAAAAATATTTGTTGAGCACTTAACAGTGATGGCGAACCTTTTGAGCTCGGCGTGTCAGCATTTTGAAAAGCCCTAACTTAACTCTGGTGCCGTGTCACATATAGAAAGTTTTTGATATTTGCAACCATAGTAAAACAAAGACATATTTTTGATATTTATTTTATATATTTAAATGCCATTTAACAAAGAAAAATCCACCAAAAAAATGAGTTCGCGTGTCGCCTCTGACACGCGTGTCACAGGTTCGCCATCACTGACTTAGAATGAGGTACTAAGGATGAAAAGATAAATAAAAGACAGTCCTCTCTCTCAAGAAACTAAATAATAATGATCATGGAAGCTTTTGCAAGGTAAGAGGGATGCCTAGGAGAAAGGATGCCTACGTTGGCCTTGTAAAGTCAATGAAGGTGTCGCGGAGGAGGTGGCCTGTGAGCTGAAGCCACTTGAAGAAGAAAAGGTCTGCTGAGCAAACACAGGGCACGTGATTCTAAGAAAAGAGAGCAGCATGTACAAAGCATGGACCTGTGGAAGCATGTAAGACCTGAGACCTGTAACAGTTGATGGTTGCCAGGCATGTGAAGTGAAAAGACAGATGAGTAGGCAGGACCTGTGCCATGGTACAGCGAGGGGGGCTACATTCTGTAGACAATAGAGAGTTATTGAGAGTTTTAGGGAGAGGATTAGATGGTGAGGTTTATGTTTCAGAAATTCATTCAAGCAGCCATGCAGAAAAAGGTGGCTTGGAGTTAGACAGCCCAGTGAGGAGGGTGGTCATTAATCTAGACAAGTTCTGATGAGGGCATTGTCAATGCCACTTTGAGCCGGTTCAGAACTTGATTTTCTGAATGATTCACTCATTGCCAGACACACCTGCATGATGGTGCTGATCATAAAGTATAACCAAGAAGCATGAAGTTATGCATTTGATTGTTCAGAACTGTGATTCATGGTCCTGCCAATGTTTCCTGCATGTGTAAGAGACAACCCTCTTCCCAGGCAGCTGGAACAGGCTAAGGAATCATAAGTGATCCATGGAAAATCCAAGCTTTCCTGCACAAGAGAGAAGCTGACACTTTGACCTTCAAAAGGCTTTTGGAAGAGGTGGTTTTAAATAACCTTTAATCCATTTTTCCATTATTAATACAAATTCACGTCTGAGCTTGTGGTTTTCCAAAGAAGGCTCTGGCAAAGTGACTGATCTCTCTCTCTCTCTCTCTCTCTCTCTCTCTCTCTCTCTCTGCCAGGAGATGCTGATTCTTCCTGCTTTTGCTCCTTCTGTTCCTTCACTTAACATGCCTCCCATTCACCTGTCTGTGATTGTGCATAGGCGTCTTGCAGATTCAGGTTCAAATTTTAGTTCGGCCACACACTATTTGTATGATCTTGAGAGAGCTGCCCTAATCCTTATTGCTGAGGTGTCATAAGGTCATAGGCAAGTTCATGAAGTGCTCACTCAACACACTGCCTAACCCAGAGCCAGCACTCAGTATTCAGTAGCTCTTATTGTTAGGTGAGATTCTAGTTCAATCATGAAAATTTGTAATTCTCTAAAAAGAACAAAGTGACGTATTGAAAATTTAACATCTTTTGATTATCAGGATAACCATGAATTACAGTTTTCTTACTCCGATTATATAAACCCGACACCTGAGTACTTACTTGATTTCCATACCAGCTGTGGAATCCCACAGTAACTTACAATTAAGAGACAGTTGCTTAATAAGAGACTTGGAACTTGGAATTAAGAGCAAGAGTAAATAGAGAAGCTCCATAACAAAGGGCATGCCTTATCCTCCAGGCATTTTCTCAAACCTAAGAGCCTAGAACACAAATGGCCCTCTTAATGGTATCTTCTCTCTGGGTTGTGTGCTGTTGGGATGGTGCTGAGGGCGAAGCCTTCCCAGAGGGAGTGGCTTTGTGAAAGAATTGTTCAGTGTTAGGGCAGGTTACTGACAATGGGTGTGGAATCTGTTTTAGAAGAAGGTAAAAAATAATAACAAAGTATGTGATGAGATTACCTTTTCTGGTCTATTGCAAGTGTAGACCTGCCTAGAGCCCGGGAGAGAATTTGTCTCAAGAACGTTGAAGCACTAGGTCCACTTGGGTAAATTCTTCAAAACCTTACTCAGTCTCCTCTGAACAACTTTAAAGATCTTGTGACATTTTCCTTATTCTGGTGGTCCCTTAGATTTTCAAGTTTACTTTGACTTTTTAAATCAATCTGTGGCTAATTTGTTTTCACTCTTTTTTATTATAAAACAACACTAAAAGGAAATTTTACATAGTAATTCTTAATTTTCCTGCACTAATGCAACTATTTTAATTTTGGAGTATTTTTATCTTTGTTTACCTATTTCTTTCAGTGAAGCTAAAAGAGTTTTGTTATTATATTTACTTTATTAAGGAAGAAATTAAAGATAAAGCAGTTAACATTGCCATAAGTGACAGACATAGTAAATGGCCAAATCAGGAGTAAAAATCAGGAATGACTTTAAACCTATGATCTGTTCACTGACACTCTACTGTGATAATGGCCACATAACTTGGCACATAATTGATGCAGGTAACATTGGTTCTTTTTCTTTCTTTTTAGGTAACATTATTTAATATACTATTATTTTTACTTACTAACAGTAATAATAGAAGAATGGAATTATGTCAGCTGAAATTCACCAAATAATCTTTTGAAAAAGCCACCAAGAGTTGGTCAGCACTGAAAGCAGTGTTGTTGGAAGTCTCTGTGGATGAGAAGAAAAATAGAGAATCAATGTGACTAATAAACATGAGCTGTTTCCATTTGGGAAAAAAATCTGCAACTTTAGAACTAGAACAACTGAGACTCCCTACCATTGCTGATCAGCTTTCCAAGCCACTTTTTGATCATTTGTGTATAAAGCCTTATTTTTCTTATCAATAATCTCAATATTTCCACAAACTAAATGTAGAATTAGGTACCTGGGTAGCAAATGAAAATAAATTTAATTCATCGAAAGAAAATATAAACAATGCCCATATACTTTACATGAGTAGCATAAAAAGGGACAGGAGCCTTCCCATGTGGTAACCAATGCCATGTGAAAGATGACACGTAATGGACGAGGGTGAACTCTGCAGCCCTTTGAACTGTGAGAAGAGGGGTTTGTGCTAATCTCTTTTCTAGAATACCAAACAGAAGGAAGTAGACTTGGGGAGACTTTTATCAGATGCCCTGGAGGGAGTTCCCACCAAGGAACTGCACAGAACTCCAGCTTGGCTCCTAATCAAGTTTGAAATAATCATAGCTGTGGCACTAATTGCATTAATTTGCTTTTCTTCAGGCAAAATGGGGAAACAGAATAGCAAACTGGCTCCCGAAGTGATGGAGGACCTGGTGAAGAGCACTGAGTTTAACGAGCATGAGCTCAAGCAGTGGTACAAAGGGTTCCTCAAGGACTGTCCGAGCGGGAGGCTGAATCTCGAGGAATTCCAGCAGCTCTATGTGAAGGTAAGTTGTTTGTTCATCAGGCAGAAACATTGTCTTCATGAAATGCAGCTTCATGTGGAATTATAATTCAAATCAGCCAGTTTGTTTCACCCAAATAGAAAAATTGACAATTTAAAAAAAAATGCAAAGGGGTGTGCTTTGTTCCAGAGATAATAATTTCTGAACAAGAAGAGTAATTGTTCAATCAAACCACTGAGTAGAGTTTAGAGGATGACAGGGCTGGTAAAAGAACAGTAAATTTTCAGATAATCGTATGTGCTGATGATTATTGACAAGCTGCTAATTACACTATTGTTTGGCTTGAAAAGGCATCTGTATCTTTCTCAGTTAAAGAGAAAGTACATGGATTTTTTTTTTTTCACCAAGAAAAGGCCTCCTATTTGCAGATTAGAAAAAAATCCCTTCAACATCACATGTAGAAGGGTTAGGGGAGGTCTGGTGTACATCCAGGCATCAATGTCCACACCATGGGCTCTTAACTCAGCATTTTGTACTGTATGGAAGTTCATCTTTCCCTGGACCTGAGAGAAAACTGGTCCATGGAAGGTATAATTCCTACTGCAGTGGTATTGTCTGGGTTTGTCTGAGTTTATCAGCTTGACTCGAGCCACTCTAATTTGTATCTACTTACATAATATTAGGGTTGTGGAAGAAATACATACTTTTTCTTTTAACTTTTTCTGAGTAAAATGACAAATAGCATAGAGTGATTTTATCACTTAAGTGTAGCAACTGTCCATTTGAGCAATCTGAAACATCCACCCGTATGTATGTGTGTAGGATGATTGCATAAAATATTAAGCATTGTCATTATCTCCTGAGGTTGAACATTTCCCATAGCCTGTACTCCAGAATTCCTTCCTTGCACTTGTACAAGAAAGGACATGTATAAGAATGCTCATAGCTGCACTGTTCACAATAGCAAATCTGGGAAACAACCCAAATGCCCATCAGAGGGAGAGTGGAAAATAAACTGTGGTATATTCACGGAAGCAGTCAAAACAGTTGAACTGTAGTGACACTAAAACATTAAGTGCAAAAAAGTAAGTCTCAAAATGTTCCAAATTAAACACAAATAACATTTAAAAATTTTATAAGATTACAAACAAATGCCATAAAGTCATATAAAAAGGAAAGCAAGAGAGTGATAAACACAGGATTCAGACTGATCGTTATATTCAGTGGGGAATCGGCAAGGGATGAGCTGGGGATATAGCCATGTGTTAGATATAAATTGTGTCAAAGTCATACCTATGGTTTTGGGTGGTGAATTTTCAGGAGCTTACCTATAATAATAAAAGCATAATATGCTAATTAGACCTGATGTCCTTCCAGACAGCCTTCTGGACAAAGCCAGGGCTGCAAGGGAAGCCCGGGCCCCAGGTGCCAGAGGGAAGCCAGTGCTGGCAGCCGGGGGAAGGAAGGCCTACTCTTGCACGAATTTCGTGCATTGGGCCTCTAGTGTCATTATTAAAAGCTCACTAAACCTGCATGGGCCACTGATGCATGTCAGGGACCCAGAATTATTATTACTGCAAAGCTGAGCCCCTGAGGACACTATGTCTATAGAAAACTATGTCTATAAGTGTGTGTAGAAAGGTACACATATACTGGCATTGGTACTGTAATAAGACTACTGTGACATTTCTAAAAAGATCTAAGTAATTCATTTTTAGCATGTGAAGACCTTTTATATAAAAGTGTTGAGAAATGCATTTATTATTCAAGTGATCTAAATTGGTTTTGCAGAGAAGTGTGATGGTATGCATGTTCCTAGATTATTATACATACCACTCTGCATAATTTTCAGTCACATCTTCCACTATTTTATCACCAAAGAGTTAGCCAGGGCCTCAGAACTGTCTTCACTATCAGCCCCAAGGAAAGCACAGACAAATGAGATTTGTCAAAGCCACTTCCATGTCACTGAAGGTCATGTAAGCTGTCACTCCGTGTTTAAGAGAGCTCCGTGTGCCATGTTCCTTACTGTTTGTTTGAAATGAGAAGTTTTGCCTTTGAAGACATAGTTGATTTGCAGGAAATTAGGTATTGCATTTATATGCTGGAAATACTCAGCACCAAAAAAGCACCAGCCTCAAGATGGGGAGAGAGGAGGATGTAAACATTAAACACAGCTCAGCGTACACAGTACAACTGACGTATATGTACTGACATCATCTCCCACCCCACCTCCCCAACTCCATGCTGGAGTAGATTTTTTTTGTTCCCTGAAGGGAATATATGGCTTTCTGGATGGAATTTAGACTCTTGGCAGCTTCTTAATAGCCACATTCAAACTTAGCCTGTGCTCTTGTATCAAATAGTCAGAAAGCAGGCAAAGTCTTCCACTGCTTCCAAAATTGTCCAAGGACATAATATAAAGTAGAATCACGTAGGAAATATGCCACATGCACAGAAAAAAAGAACGACAAGTCTGATAAGCTAGAAGGGAGAAGCACAGAAAAATGTGGGTTATATAATGAGGACCAGGAGAAGGGCCGACAAGAAAAAAAAAAACAAAAAAATTTCCTTTAATTCTGCTGAAAAGTGCAAATATTCAGCAAAACACAGTCCTCCTGATGAATAAGCACTTTTCAGGGGTTCCTTCTAGTTCAGTGTGGATGTTGAGACATCCTGGAACACAGCTGGGCCAGCAAAACTGCTATGGCCTCTGCCCTCTTGTCTGTGCGGTCAGCCTGGCTCATCTACTTTCGCCTACCTGACCTGTTTTAGGCTCCCAGAGAGTCACCTCGCTGCTTAGAACAAATGCTGATGAAGTGTAGGGAGGAGCAGGATAATGAGAGACAATGCAAGGCCTGGAGCCACAAACCCTCAGCTTTAGAAGCCTTTGTTACCTAAATATAAAGGAACGCTTTCATTAAGTCTATGTTTAAAAAGGCTTAAAACCAAGGTTCAGAAAAATGAGGCAATTTGCCCACAAAAGAAGGTAGGAGAATGGACAATAAAAATTGTATGCTGACTCGCACCACAGCACAGAACCCTACCTGTCGACTGGATTCCATGGCAGCTCCGCCTGCACCCCTCCATTCCCTACACCATATGCCTGCTGGAGTGAGCCTTGAAAAACACAGATCTGGGCATGACCCTTCCTAGTCTGATACAGGTTTCATTCTTTTGTCATATTGACCACAGTCACCCCATTTCAATTAACATAAGATCCAATGGCTAGCACAGAGCCTACTACAAAGCAAGCATGAATCATATTGTTGAGTGAATCATATTAAATGCTGGCTGTGTACCTCCCTCGCAGAAAGCCTTGTGGTGGAGGCATAGAGAAGTAACTAAAGGACAGTCCTGCCTGCCCTCAGGATCTCACAGGCTACTCTGAAAGACACGGTTAACCACAATACAAGGTGGAATGACATAAGTGCTTCTGGTGGGGCAAAAGTGGAAAGAAGAGCTTAATTTCAAAATGGGATATTAAAGTAAAAAGTTAATTAAGGCAGTGATGGAGGACTTTTAGCTTTTAAGAAGGTAAAGTATCTCTAGGAGATATTTTTACTTTTTCAAGCTTGGTACCTGTGCGCTTCCCCACAAATTCATTTGTGAGAGTTTTAACCGCCAGTACCTCAGAACGTGACTGGATTTGGAGATAGGATCATTAAAAAGGTAATTTTTAATGAAAAGGAGGTCATTAGAGTGGGCCCTAATCCATTATGACTAGGGCCATAAGATCAGGAGATTAGGACACAGGCATGCACAGGGATGACCATGTGAGGACACAGGGAGAAGGTGCCCATCTAGGAACCAAGGGGAGGCCTCAGAAGAAACCAACCTTACCAGCACCTTCATCTTGGACTTCTGCCCGCCCCAAACGTGAGGAAATACATTTTTATTGTTCAAGTCACCCAGTCTGTAGCACTGTGTTATGGTGGCTCCAGCAAACTAATATAGTACCTGTTTCTTCTCTGTTACACACTTCTCATGTGCAAACCCAGATCCCTCTGTATCTGATGTAAGCACCCCCCGGCACACGCAGGAATGTCTGTGTCTCGTGTCCCAGAAGTTGTAGGAGATATTTCATCATCCTTACCACAGCACTGCTGTGAAAGGGTGGGAAGGGAGCTTTTGCATTTTGTCACAAAGAACCAAGTACCTGATTCCCCCCCACCCCCACCCCCCCCTCTCAGGAGCATTTCTTGTTTCCAATAATCATGTGATTGCCAAGTTGAGATCACAAATGAAGATGGAGGGTTTGCGGTTTTAACTATATGTTCAGAGAAGCAGCCACAGTGTCAAAGTAAAACCTACCCTGGGGAAGAGCAAGCAACTGTGTGAGGGAAGATGTGTCCCTCTCCAAGGTCCTCTTCCTTGAAAGAGGATGCCTGTTTACCTTGTTCAGTCACTGTGACATGAAAGCTGAAGAAATCGCATAACAAAGCTGGTGGAGTCTTGGAAAGCCCCAAATGGATTCTGGTTTTGTTTGGAGTTTGCCTGTCAGTCAGGATTGTTTGGGAGGATTCAGGCTGAGCTGAAAAGTCAGTCAGGGGGTAGTTAAAAATGGCCATGGGATTTGGAAACGGGCAGACTTGAGATTCAACCCCAGCTGTGCTACCTTTGCCATATCCCTGCCTCTCTGAATCTCTGTTTCCTCATCTTTGATAGGGAAATAACAAGCCCAGACCTATCACCTCAATGGTGAACCCCAAAGGACAGAAGGGAAGTGAAAATGATTTTACAACCTATAACAAGATGTTTTTGCTCTCATGATTGATGATCTACTCAGTTACTCCAGAGTCAAGATGAAAAATGTGTTTGTTTTACATGCCAAAGCCAATGGCCGCATAAATCGTCTACAGAGGAGGATGTAAGGCTCTATGATGTCTACAGTGTATTCTAAGGTGGGGTAGCAACCATGGCAAGACCTACCACAAGGCTATGCCAGCGTCATTCCCATCACAGAGCCTTAGACATTGAGCTCTGTGTCTTCTCCAGCACAAAGGTGTCCCCCAGACCCCTGTTGCTATACAGGATGAAGTGTGACATTAGTTCATGTTAGAGCCAACCAAAGTGCTTTGTACCCAGGTAAGACAGATGGGTAGCTAGATTAAGGCACCTGGGCATGGGAAGGTTTCCAGATATCAAACAGCCCAGTCCCTGGACTGTGGCATTGTGGCATTGTCCAGGAGAGAGAATTCCCCCTTCTACCCTTGTTGTGTTCTTGCAGCTAAACTACTAATAAAATTGGCACAAGGCCTAATAACACGAGGAAAACCCAAATTATTACATGTACATAGGAGAATTAAAAGAATAATTCTCTAAGAGAGAAGTGGAGCAGGCTGTTTATATATTTTTTATTATATGAAGAAACAATAAATTTGTGGGGACTTTGACAAGACAAAAGAACATAGGTGCTGGGGTCTGTAAGTAGTAAGGAAGTCAAGTAGAATGTGGGCTAAGGGCAGTAAATTAGTAAAACTGACAAGGGTTTATTTATATTCGCTTCTCAGCCCTGGATCCTCTATCTGTTGCGATAAGGCTGTCAGATTCTTTTTAGTCTGACTGCTCTGAATCTTAGCCCTTTTATAGCGGGCGGGGGGGGGGGGGGGGCGGGTACCTTTCACATGGAGGTTTATTTCCTGCATTTATGCATTTATAGAGACAGAGGCGAGTTGGAGAGCTCCTCCTTGCTCTGGCAACCTCTCAAGTGATTTTAATTCAAAATAATCCATATGCCATTGTGGGATTACAATGGCTATTACAACATTCTAGCATCAGATTCAAATGAAATTGGAAAGTAAAAGATTTGGCTCAAAAAAGGTTTTTGGATGATGAGTTTTCAAGGATTCAGATTTTGCATGTTTGTAAAAGGTAATTAGGAGTAGGCCTCATTAAAAATTTTGGGGGCAGAGCTATATGCAGAACCATTTTAATTCTTTTGGGAAATAGACGTTACATAAGACATAAAATGTCATGGAAATTGGGCTGATGAGGATGCTAAGATTTTTAGTGAAAACCTGGGAATTCATTTCCATTTGGAATGTTTCCCAACACGATCAAGTCTGCACTTCAACTTTAATTAACGTGGAAAACAAGAGCTAGGGTCTGAAAATCTTGAGGGAGAGATGACAATGAAGTTCTAGTTCTGGGAAAACAAGGTCACATGTGAGGTTCCAAAGGCATTTGTCATGGGGAAATTTTCTCAGGGAATAGCTAGTTACCAGTGAGTCTTGCATTAGAGAGAGCATTAATCCCAAAGGGGTTGGAGTGATAACCTTCTCCTGTCTTGGATGGTGTGAAATTCCTTTGGATGGCTTCCACACCTTGGGAGTTTGCTTTCCTGTGATACAGCAGGTGTCAGTTAGAGAACTATCAATGGTCCTTGCAGCCATGTTATCCAGAGGAATGCTCTTAGATGATTCCTCGACTTCTCTGTTCTCAGGATAAGGTTGGAAAGAGCTCTTTAGAAGTCTTTCACTCCATCTTCTCCCCCCACCTCGCCGCACCCTGCCAACCTCTTTCCCACTTCCCCCAGCTCACCTCACCTCCAATTTACAAAGGAGGACACAGAAGCCCTTGGGAGGGGGAGGGGCATTCCACAATGGAGCAGTTTCTTAATGGGATCCACTTAACATCCAAAAGGATGGGTCCCAACTCCAGCCTGATTATGGAGGTTTTAAGCCAGGAAGACCAACTCTCCACTTAGCTATTATCTACAGCTAATTGGTAAAGGACAATCCATTTCAAATTGGAAATAGAGCCAAAGAGGAAGAAATAGCCCATGTCTATTATAGGGTTGCACTTAAAGATACACAATCCTGTCTGGATCTCTCATTATAAAGCTGTTTTGCATTACTGGATTTTTATGACCCTTTGAAAGGGTGAATGGGATCTGGATCTGGTACCATTGACCCAACCTGGTGGGAATAATTTCTTTCCTCCCCTCCTGTGGCCTATCGAGCACCTGCCAGAAGAAAACTCTCCACCTTATTGATTATCACTCTTAAATCTCCACTGGAAATGTTCTTGGCTTTTTGACTATTTCTCTCTCAGGGTTGTTATGGAGTCCCATCCTTGTGATTGCCCTTATGATGCTGTGAATTATTCCAGTGTCCTGTCAGCTTCTCTCCTCCCAGATGAAACGCAGTCCTGTCATAACTGGAAATAAATGGGAGAGATCAGGTGTAAAATAGTCCTAAATCCATCTACAAAATGTCCAAGGACTTCATTAGCTCTGTCACAGGAGAATCCCTCTGTAGATAGCAATACAGAAAAGCTACTAGCAATCATTCACCAACACTGCTGAGTGGTATCTATAACAAGCCTGCAGCCAGGAACTATGGGGAATGTGAAGTTTGAGTCAGATTGCCTCACTTGTGTTAAGGGCTTGCGACCTAGTACAACAATCTACATAGGTAACTCAGAGATGGTAGAGGAAATAATATTTGTCCAGAGACCAACAAAAATATTCTAGCCTAGTATATTTCTATATATTTCTACATAAATATCTTTACTGGATATTTCAAGGTACCCTGAAGTATAGTAGGAGTTGCAGCTGCAAGAGTGACATTCCCAAGAGAAAGGACAAATTAAGCAAGGGCATAAGGACAGGGAGATAGGGTGATGGTATGGAGAATAGCAAGTAGCTATGTTGCCTGAAATGTCAGATTACCAAAGAGGTAACAGGGGGAAGTAAGGTTGGAGATTTGAGTGGGACCCAATCACAGAGTCACTGAATGCCAGGAAAGCTCAAAGTCCTGAATATGTTCACAAGTCAAACAGATGGTTTTCTTGCCAGGAGGTGTTAGATGACCATAGAAATTCTGGTGACCTGGTATTGTTCTTCTTAAAATAGCAGAATGACAGTACCAGAAATGATAAGGTGTGTTTTATTTTTTCATTTTCCTTGTAAATGTTCACAGTGACTCAGTGAGTGAAGCAGCTGGAGCTCACAATGTGTCCTCAAGCAAATGCCTTAGAGCCAGAGTTGACTGAGTTATTCATCACGTGTTTATTGTCCATACCTTGTGTGTGCCGCATCAGACTAACCTCTGAGGGGATCACAGGCAGTGCTAGGCAGTCCCATGGAAGTCCTATGCAATCTGGGGCAGGGGCTGGGGTGGGCACAAAGCCATCCAGGCAAACTAGTGCAGGCACAGCACAAGAGCTATGAGGTTTGGGGTCAGTAGGAGCTTTAGGAGCTGAGGGGAGGGGAGGGAAACAGGGGCCATGTTTTTAGCTTCACCTCCTACTTTTTTTCTGGAGACATAGAAATTAGTAGAATATGGTACCAAGGCAGAGATGGGAGTTCCACAACAGAAAGAAGTTTCTCTGACTGAGCAGAGAAGATGAGGGGGTGAAAGATACAAGGTTAGAGGTTGGATGGGGAGGCATGGCCTTAGATTATTTCTCTGTAAAATGAGGGAGAGAACCATAGACTTCTTGGATTCCTTTCCAATACCAAGATTCTAGAAAGCAAGTAGGGCTGACACGAGAGCTCTGCTAGTATGTACTGCAGGTTGCTTGGCATCATGGCACTTTCCTGTCCAGCTCCCCACAGGGGCAGGGACTGTGTCTTTTTTTAAAATACATTTTTAAAATTGATTTCAGAGAGGAAGGGAAAGGGAAAGATAGATAGAAATATCAATGATAAGAGAGAATCATTGGTTGGCTGCCTCCTGCACGCCCCCCACTGGGGACCAAGCCTGCAACCCAGGCAAGTGCCCTGACCTGGAATTGAACTGTTGACCTCCTGGTTCATAGGTCGATGCTCAACCACTGAGCCATGCCGGCTGGGTGGGGACTGTGTCTTATTCATCTCTCTATCCTCAGCTCTCAGTAACAAAAATTAGTTGGTTAATCGAACAAATTAATAAATGAATAAAGGACTCTCTTATAAGCTTAGCTGAAATTCAATTTGAAGAAAAAATGAAAGGAATGAAGCATGTTATAGCATGTTATCCAGAATAATAAATCTATAGAGATTCATAATGAACAACTGTGATATAGGATGAAATAAGCAGGATACATCATAACATAACAGGATGCATAGCATTGCCATTCTCAGAGTCTAGTTAATTTTATTATGAAATATGTGATGCACTTGCCAGCAAAGAGAATAGTCAATGAGCTTCCTTAAATACTACTTTCCCAAGAGGAAAAGAAAGGATAAAATGTAAAACTCGAGATGTCTAATATAAAAAAGCTATCTGAGCCCTAGCCGGTTTGGCTCAGTGGATAGAGCATAAGCCTGTGGAGTGAAAGGTCCCGGGTTTGATTCCCATCAAGGGCACTTACCTTGGTTACAGGCTCCTCCCCAGCCTGGGCCCTGGTTTGGGGCACCTGCAGGAGGCAACCAATCTATGTGTTTCTCTCATATTGATGTTTCTTTCTGTCTTTCCCTCTCTCTTCCACTCTCCCTAAAAATCAATGGAGAAATAGCCTCAGGTGAGGATTAACCAAAAAATTAAAAAATAAAAAAGCTATCTGAAGACTTGAAAATTAGGCTGTTTGTGTTCGTTTGTAGTATGATTATTAGAGAAAAATGTGAAAACTTAAAGGATTTTCTTTTAGAAGAAATGCAAAAGACAGAGATCATCTGCTTTCTAAGTAAATCTCACTGTATAGTCAAGGTAGTACTCGCTTTTATCCATATTATTTTTTAAAATGTGACAAGTGTACCAGGAGCATGAGTAATGATGACATCCTGTTAGAGCTAATATGTTGTGGCTTCACAGCTTGGTCCCAGTCAAATCTCTTGTCGACTCAGAATTTGGTGCCTGGAGATATCTTTCAAGATGACACAGTTGGGTTGCCAGGGTAACTCCCTGGATGAGGATCTAGATGGCTTGGAGAGATTACATAAGACAAGACCAACTGGAAAGAGTCAAGAGATATCCTGGGGTCAAGAGATGAAAATAAGTTAGATGAATATTGTCTATTTAGCTTTCAAGATGAGGATATGATGAGACAGGTAGCATTAGACACCTGGATCAGCCACCTAAATAGAAAAATCCTAGTGGTCAGACTGATGATGAAAGCTCTGGGCAACTAAGGAATCCAGTTGATACAGAATTAATATAATAGTATGTATTAAGCAAGGAACCATTTCCCTAAGAAATCAGTCTATCTCCTTTTAAGATTTCAAATATATTAAAGGTGCTGTTATTCTGTGTTAGGGACATATATCAATATGTATTTTTTGTTCAAATGGAGGAATGACTCTGAAGGACCAAAACTATTGAATTCATAACAGTCAGTGGAGGAGACATGAAGATTTTCCAGAGTGTTTGTGTGTATAATTACACACACACGCACACACAGTCATTTCAGTTAGGACAAAAATTCAGCTGAGTGCAATAGAGACTCATGTGGTTTCAGCATGACTGAAGAATATTTTTCTTTCATGGGAAGTCCAAGCTGACCTGGCATCACTGCTCTGTAAACCTTGAGGGACTCAGTCCCCTTCTATCCTGATGCCCCTTCCAAGGGTGTTGCTCTGATTCACAGGTGGCTCCCTACAGTGCCAGGTTCCAGCCAGTGAGAAGGAGAAGACTGAAGGATGGGAAAATACACCCTTACCTTTAAGGGAAAGAACCAGAAATTGCATACATTACCTCAGCCCATATCCAGAGTTTAGTCTCATGACAACACCTAGCTGCAAGGGACACTGGGAAGGTAGCCTTAATTTTAGGTGGCTATATGCCCAGCTAAACAGTCCGTTACTGTGAAAAGAGAGAATACTAAATAAGGGAGATCACTAGCAATCTCTGCCCAGAGGGAATGTTTTGGGGGGCTCCTTCCTATCATCAACCTCTCTTCTCAAGGTCAGATGCAAGGTGCGCAGCTATGTGCGCCTCCTGGTGGATGGGATTTGAGACCATGACAAGCAGAATTGGACTCATTCTGTGTCTGATTCTGCTTTAATAAGAGTGGGTGGTGCTAAGATACCCTGCTCTACTGCTTGGGCTGAGCCAGACAGCCTCTTCAGGGCTCCACTCTGTCTCACACTGGAGGCTGATAGAAACTGCATCCACATAGAGAGTTAAACTGACCATAAAGGTCCCGATGATTGATTACTTCATTTGCTGAAGTCAGTGGGGTTTATTTTTTAAACACAAGGAACTGTTGTCCATAATTTGCCAATGTAAGACTTTCCTGTCAACCTCTACCCTCTTCCTGCGCCTGCTCCCTGACTCTTTGTCCCCACTGGGGCACTCTGCCGGGTGTACTGCTGGGCTGGTGGACCATGATTAGTGCTTGTGTTTCTCTCCTCGTGTCAATTTGACAGCAGAGGCATTTATTTGCCGGCATGACTTGAATAACGCATGAAGGTGAGGCCTGCGGTGGCATTAGGCAAGTGCAGCGTCACATGAGGAACAGACACCTAACAGTGGGTGAGAGATGCTGAGACATGGGATCTATAATCACACTCATACTAAGATTTACTGATGCAGAATGACTGGTCTTTGTATTTCACCCATCTATCCATCTATCCATCTACCCATTGATCAATCAATTAATCTATATAAACATTTATTTATTCATTAAACATTATTGAGCATCTGCTCACTGAGGATCCTGAAATAAACCAATAGCCATGACTCCTTTCCTCAAGGAGCCCAGCCAATGGGGGAGACCGCCAAGTGAACTGGAGGTGATGATACAATGAAGTAAATGTTGTGCTAGAGGCCATAAAAAATGAAGAGTGCTGGGAAGAGGCTCTAGGGGGGCTTTCCTGAAGAAATAATAATTGAGCTACATCTTAAGTGGACCAGGTGGCAATGAAAAGAAGGATCTCCTGATAGCAGCAAGCATTTGCAATCTTTTTGGGATTTTTTTGCCAATATTTTTTCTTGGTCCTTGTCCACAAAATCATCTTGCAAGGCAAGATCCTAGATATTTCTCAGCCACACTAAAAATACATCCATAATCTAATGGAAACAAACACATTGGTGAAAGTTTCCCCTTCCTGCCCATTAGTCAGCCCTTTATCAAAACAGCCCTGTCGGGGACCGAGAACATGACGATGGATCACAACGTGTGCGTGATGTGGGCCTGGACGCATCCGGATGACAGGGCCTTGGCTCTCCGTCTCCCCTGTGTGTTTCCAAGGAATCTTCCTCTGAACTCGAGCCAGGCAGGGGCTACGGCTCAAGGCCCTGAACTGTGCTCACTTTGATCCAATAGTGCCAGTGTTGGCTTCTTTTCAGCGGGAACATGAAAATCTTTGTTCCATAAAACAAGCAGTCGTGACATTTTTGTTGGCCCTGATGGCAGTTTTCAGAATGACAAAGGGAAGGGAGCTAATATTTACTGAGGCCCTACTATATGTCCAGGAGATACAATGAGAGAAACAGAGGTGATAGGATTCCTTGGAAACAATACTGAGTAGTAATAACAAGAATAATAGTAAACACTTATGTCAGATTTACTATGTGCCAGGCACTGTTCCATGTATTAATTATTTCCATTAAAACAACTGCCTTTTGTGCTAGGTACCATTACTGCCTCCAATTTGTAGAGAAGAGAACTGAGCACAAAGAAAGAAAAGTAACATGTCTAAGGTCACACAGCTAATGAATGGCTGAGTGGTACAGGCTTTAACTCTGGAACCACAGCTCTGACCTTACTGTATGACCTTGGACAAATGACATAAACTCCTGAGCCGCAGTTTCTTCATCCAAACAACGGAGAGAGCAATGCCTCACACACAGCTCTGTCGAGAGAATTTCAGTTGTGGCTGAGACACCAGGCTTGTATGGAGATACTATGAAGGTTGACCCTGCCATATAACACTCATGTCATGTATGGCTGCTTTGAGACAGGCTCCATCCAGGAAGTAGGACTTGAATGGAGCCAAAAGGTACACTGACTCCAGGCTAGAAAGAGGTTTGCATGATTATTCTGAAGAGGACATTGGTGTTTCCCAAATGAGCCAACTCTTGCTCCAACATCCTCACTGCCATTTTTCTGTGCCCTATCGTCTGCTTCAAAGCTTCCCACCCCACACCTACCTACTTTGCTCTTGCCCTCCCTCAGTCAAACCTGCTCCCTCAAATGTTTCTAATCAATTATATCAGCACATCAGTGGCTGCTTAGACCTAATGTGTGTGGCATGCTTAGGGATTTAGAGTGTATCAGGAAAGCCAAAGCAATAATGATGAGATTCCCGGGCCATCACATGGACGAGCAAAGCAAGGCTTTGGCAGTCATCAGGGGTGAGAATTTGACAAACTAGGTCTTATATTCCAGGGTGTGTGTGTGTGTGTGTGTGTGTGTGTGTGTGTGTGTTAGGGGTGGGGAAGGGATTGGTGTTTTGAAAGTGTTTTCCAAATTTTCCCCTTCCTTGACTTTGGCTACTTTGACAAAAGAATCTCTGCTACATGATCCTTTGCTGGGGCTGAAGCTCTCAGTCCGGAGGATGCAGCAGAGAGGGGCCCCAGAGGGTGCTTGACACGTGTGTGATCCCTGTGGCTTGTGTAGGACTGACCAGCAAGGTGCTCCCCTCTCAAAGTGTTCCTCAGTGTAAAGGCCCCCTTCTCCCTCCACAAATATCCCATCAGTTCATCAGAGAACCTGGTACAGGAGTGAGGATTCCTGTAGCTGGGAAAATCCAAGTAGACATGTAGCTCCACCAAACCTTACTGAAAGGATCACCCCAAATATGCCACCAAACAGATACATCTACAACCACTGCAGGGCCATCTCCAGAGGAGGGCAGGGAAACTGGAAGAATCTAAAAGTGCTGAAAAACATGCTTCCTAACATCAGGCGTATGCATTTCTAATTTCTACATGACTGACAGGGCCCGTCCTTCCCTCTTCTGATTCAGTATAAAGGAGGTAAGAGCAACATCTATACTTTACAAAGCTCCATGATGATTCTGAAATGCATTGCAACTTGCCACTGGGCTTTCACACGACTCTAAATGGGGACAGACAACCCTGGATGACAGCAACTGCTTCTTTTTCCAGAAGACGGAGTTGCCCATCCTGCAATTCATTTATACACTCAACTAAGAGTTCCCAGAGTCTTTCTCAAAGCCGGGTCCAGGCCCAGTCCTCTGTGTTGGGGACACAAAGATGAACAAGACACCCAATCCTGACTTGGGACACTCATGGTTCCCCAGCACCCCTTCCCTTGCCTTTCCGCCCTAGGCTACCCCCTTCTTTATTTTCCCCACCAAATCCACCACCTTCACTATTCCCACCTTCTCTCTCTGTAGCAGCATAGGGGAGGAGGGGCACTGAAATTATACTTCCTGTTGTCAGACTTCCCAGTCAGGGGAAACATTGACTTAACAATGTTCAGCAAATTACATATTCACACAGAATCCTGTTGGCAGATCCTCCCAGCCCTGAGCACCAGCACCGGGGAGTGCCTCTGACAGTCTGACAGCATAATTACCCCTCACTATGAGTTCTGCCAGTTGTCATATTCCCAGGAGCTTTGCTGAACCGTCAGCATTGAAACCAGCCTGATGGGCTCCACACGACACTTCCTTTGGCTTTGGTGTCCGATCCCTCTTTTCCTCCAAACCCATGCCAGTGTGTCCCTACCTCCCTGAGTCAGCTCTGGTCAACCCCGAAGGGGGCATTTGTGCCTCAGGATCAGGCCCAGACTTTTTGCTTTCCTAGCAGGCCCCAGGAGGAAGAGGCTCTCTGGGTGCTCACTTTGCACCAGGTCTCCCCATCAAGGCAATTCAAATATTTGCATTTGGCAGCTTGAAACATGGGAGCAGTTATGGAAAATGCAAACCCATTTGTCGGTAAAATAGAGGAACAAGGGATTTGGGTATCAGATAGAACCAGGCTCCAGTTCTGAGGGCACCTCTGTTTCCACATCTGTAAAAGGAGAATGACCTCACAGAGGAGCTGGGCTTAGATGAGAACACCAAACACAATGCCTGCACCCAGGACGTGACCCACACATCTCAGCCTCTCCTTTTGCTTTTCGGAGACAAGGGAGGTTTTATCTATTTTGTTTATGTCCTATTTAGAGATGATTGAATCATATCAGCTTCATCTTCCTTAAGTACAGCTGCCCCAATATCCATGGATCCACCTGGATCCAGGCTGTATTATTAAATGAAAAAAGCCAATTGTAAAACACTATATAGCATAATCCTATGTTTTTGCAAAATATACACACATTTTCCTCTTCATAGTGTGTTCCTTCAAAAAGGGTTGGTGAAAGGGGGGCCCTGTACTCCTTACTTTCTATACTTTTTTATTGTCCAAAATCTTCACAACACGTATCTATTACTTTTTATTTTAAATTAATCTTAAACAACAACAAAAGCCCCCCTTCTCTTTGCCTACAAGGAAAAGTACAAATTCTATTTCCTGTGCTGGACCTCTTAGTTACCTGGCTACAAGGAACCAAAAAATCTAATAAAAGGTGGCTTAAATAGACAAGAGTTTATTTTTCTCACACAAAATGAAGTTTGGAGGTAGAACTTTGTTCGGTATTAAACCATGGCTTCTGATATTTCTTGGCCTTTCCCTCATGGATACAAGCTGATTGCTGAAGTTCTGGGCATCACATCATTACCCAAGTCTGCCAGAGAAGGGGAAGGGCACCAGCGGCATCAGTCTTTTTTTATCAGGAAATTAAAAGATTTCCAAGAAGTGCCCCCTTCCCACCCACCCACCTTCAACAGACTTACTCTTCTGTCTCTTTGGCCTAACCTATATCACATGTCATGTACATATATAATTAAGAAGCAAGAAACAAGATTGTCATTATTACTTTTAGTCCAATCATCATCTGTTACCTAGAGTTGGAAATATTGATGCCTTGAACAAAAGCCAAGTTAACAAAAAATTAGGGAAGAAGGGATAGTACCAGTTGACTTAGACTATCAGCCAAAGAGCCGGATAACTTACTTTCTCACTGCACTAATCCATGCACTCGTTAACCTGGGCAGAGCACAGTCACCAAACATTCTTCAGTGTTGCATCTCCTGGACTCAAGCCATTTTCTTGGCCTGTGACATGCTTCCTTGGGAGGTCATGATGAAGGAAACAGGGTGCTCACATATTGTGAACATCATCACCGAGTGGAGCCCAGAAAGCCGTACGCTGCTTCTTGACTCTGGGAGGCCTTGCAGCCAGCTCTGTGGCTCCTGTCAAGCTCTATAGTTAACTCATGAACTCCAGTTTATTTCATGAAGTGCTATGAAATAGCATAGAGTAGCCTTGCCCCATCTACCCTGCTAGCTCCCTGGACCCTCGCTGCAGCATTGTGGCAAGTCCCATAATGACGGAAGGACAGAGTGGATTTGTCCAAACACCCCTTTGCTGACTGGTGGTGCAGTGGTGGGTGGCAGGAGCTGATGGAGTGAAGTGAATTTGCCTTCTAAACAGGCAGCGTGGCCAAGGTGAGCTTCGTGTAGACCCTGGGTTGCAGTTACCTGTGTATGTGCCTCAGCTTCCCTGCTGGACTATGGCTCTTGAAGGTCAGGAACCAGTTGAGCATCCTTAGAAAAGTTAACTATATATTCAGATTGGTTTGAGGAGTGGCTTCTGTCTTGTGTTATCTGAGCCCCAGAATCCATCGTGGCCAGTGGCGTAGCTGAAGAGCTTTGACGTGGTCCCTGAGGAGGAGGCGTATAGGAAGCAAGACTGCAGAGCCCAGCAGCAGGCGGTCCTCTGATAGATAGGCCTCAGGGGCCTGGACTTCTCGCTCATTCTTCTTCTTCAGTCACTTCCTCTGAGGAAGCTGGCACTATGAACAGCACAGGAGCAGCTTCCTTTGGCTCCTGGCTGCCCCTTGGGGCTTTTCCCTCCAGTGGCAAGGCTGGATTTTAGGAACATGGAGAAATTGCCATCATCCTGGCCATTCTTTAGCTCTATCTTGTACCTCAGTCTGAGTTTATCATCTCCCAATGAACTTAAACTCACTGTTGTTAGAGGGGCTCTCAGGGGCCATCCTAGCTAACTCCCCTGTCCATCACAACAGAGTGGAAGCCAGGCTTGGAGGAGGGAAAGGACCTTAGCAAGGAGATCTTGATTCCAGTACTCTACCCAGTGTAGCTTACAGCCTCTCATCCCTCAGTTCACAAGCCAATTTCCTGGCCTCTGGAATCCATGCAGCTAATTTAGAAAGATGGAAAACAGCAGAAGTGCTCTGGCCTCGAGGCATGCAGACCCTGCCGTGCCGTGGAGCTGCCAAGCAAGGAGTGGTGACTGGATCGCAGAGGCAGAGCTGTGCTAAGAAGGCAGCCGGCAGAGCCAAGGGATGCTGTTTCCATGGCAACTGCCATTCATCCTGGGCTTGCCAGGAGTTGAGCAGGGCTGGATTCCTGCCCCCATCATGTGACATTATTTTCAGTTTTGAAATGCCTTCATCAAGGTACACACGTGCAGACAGGCACACACATATCTCTGCAACTTTTTCCTCTACCTTTGCCCAGGGAAGAAGAGCGGGGGTTCCCAGCAGCACATTTCAGGCCTGGCAGCACCATTTCAGCTCCAGTAGCATCAGTAACCTGGGGAAGGGACGTGGGGGAGGAGCAAGTGGCAGAGGTGTGAGAGGGACTAGCTGTTGTCCTGGTACCCAGGAATCAGAGGAGGAGTTGGGTGGTCATTTTGTTGTCTGTGTTCAAGGATGTAGTTACCTGGTGAATCAGTTTCCTGCTGCTGCTGTAACAAATTACTACAGCTCCTTCACTGCTACATGGACAACACGACCCCCTCCAGGGGCAGAGAGGAGGTGCAAGGAGAAGCTCACATAACGCACCTGCCCTCGCTCCACTCCACTTAAATCAGTGGTTCTCAACCTTCCTAATGCCCTTTAATACAGTTCCTCATGTTGTGGTGACCCCAACCATAAAATCATTTTCGTTGCTACTTCATAACTGTAATGTTGCTACTGTTATGAATCGCAATGTAAATATCTGATATGCAGGATGTATTTTCATTGTTACAAATTGAACATAATTAAAGCATCGTGATTAATCACAAAAACAATATGTAATTATATACGTGTTTTCCGATGGTCTTAGGCCACCCCTGTGAAAGGGTTGTTCGACCCCCAAACGGGTTGCGACCCACAGGTTGAGAACCGCTGACTTAAAAGAACAGAGCAGCTCAAAGCAATCTCTATCAGAATCTCATTGTGTTTTGCTTTGTTTGGCTGTTCTGTGACTTGACTTAATTATTGTGAAATTTCTCTGAGAGAATATATTTTCAATAATAATCCAAAGAAGAAGAGTGGAAGGGATGCTTGCCACATATGCAAATATGTGATAAGCTTGCAGTAATTAAGCCACTATGCTATTGACAGAGGAATAGACTGACTGCCAGCCGAAAAAAGAGAGTAACAAGTTTAAACCCAGGCCCCCAGGGCACAGCGCAAATGTGGTATTTCCAGCCCGTAAGGGAAATTTGGACTTTTCATTAAATCATGCACTGGGTTCAACGCTCCGATGTTGCCATCTCCAAGTTCTTGATAATTTTTAAACAGGGGCTCCACATATTCACTTTGCATGGGCCCCCCCAAATTCGCTAAAGAATCAGCAAGACTAGAGGCGGGCTATGTATTGCAGGTGACTGGGAGAGAGGGCCGCCTGGCTTCCGTCTCTCCCTCTCCCAGCCTTAGCATTTGGGGACTTCTTAGCACTTCACCCAGGGAAGGAGCAGCAATGGCAGCATGTGGCATTGCCCAGCCAGGGAAGTTGCCTACAGTGGGAAAAATGAGGCCAAAGCCAAGACCCACTGGGGCCCTCTTTGCTTCGTCCCAAACAACCGTTTCTCCTGTGCATGGAAACTGGAATCAGGAGCAAGAATGGGGTCCTCAGGGAGGAGCTGGGAGAGGTGTTTTTGTATATTTGCTTCTATTTTCCTGGGAGCACAGCTATGAAAGAGGAGAAAACGGTTACCTTCCTGCTTTGAGTGATGTAACTCTGTCCCACCCCCTCTGTGCTTCAGTCTGTTCTGTTGCAGTCCTGGGGTCCTGCTGCCAGGCAGAGCACTCTCTCTCTCTCTCTCACACACACACACACACACACACACACACACACACACACACGCACGCAGATCTGGGCACAGGAGGGTTTGTTTGTGTCACCATGAGGGTTTCCTTCCACACATCTCAGCGTGCACCAGCTGCTTAGCAACAAGCCGCGGGGCAGAGCTGGGAATGCAATGCCCCTGTGGCTGCTGCAACCACGGGTGCCCCACGGGAGGGCAAGGGTCCACAGGGGGGACTTGAGCTGAAGAGCCTGGTGTGCGGCCGCCAGAAGGACACTCCAGAGATCAGAGTCAGGACTCTGGTGCCGAGCCAGGAATCTCAGGCGCCTGCTGGGCGTGATGCTCCAGAAAATAGAATCCCGACAGAAAGCCGTGGGCGGCGGGGAAGCTGCCGGGATGGCTGATAACAGGTGGCAGGCAACATGTAAAAATTCATAAATGT
This sequence comes from Myotis yumanensis, assembly GCF_028538775.1. Lineage (NCBI taxonomy): Eukaryota > Metazoa > Chordata > Mammalia > Chiroptera > Vespertilionidae > Myotis > Myotis yumanensis. Next base: position 5,570,901 of record NW_027223762.1, read on the forward strand.
CTGCCGCTAGGATTGGCCGCCCCAGCAGGATCGGGGTTCAGGTCATCGTGATGGCTGCCCTAAAGCTCCTGCCCTGGTTGATGGCTCTTGTCTTCAGGTCAACTTTCCCCGCCTCCGGGAGCCTCTGGCCTAACAGTGAGACAGCAGAGTAGCACCGGGGCTCTGCAAGTAGATTTCCTAAGTTCACATCTCAGCTCTGCCATGTACTGTGTGACCTTGAGAAAGTGACTTCACCTCTCTGTGCCTCCGTTTCCTCATTTGTGAGCCCTACCTCATAGGAGTGTTGTAAGAATTGAGTTAAAACTGGGAAAAGGACTTAAAACAGTGGGTGTGAATCAGTGTGTGGTCAGTGACACTCCAACAGGACAAGGGTGCCTTTTTTCAGAGATGGCACAAACTGTAGTGTAGACTCCAAAACAGACATCCATGGGCCTGAGGGAGCGAGGAGGAGCAGCAGCTACATTTGTGTGTGTGTGTGTGTGTGTGTGTGTGTGTTTCATGTCTCCTGGCAGTGAACGAAATGCTTAGATAAGCGATGGCATTAACCACTCCTGGGACTGGTCTTTTCACACCCGCTGGAAACTGAGGCACAGGAACAAAGTTCTCAGGCCACATGGCACTTTAGACGTGGAGTCAGGGTTTGACGTGGTGGCGGCGGCTCCAGAACCCTCATTCATTCCCCTAAGCCCGTGGTCGGCAAACCACGGCTCTCGAGCCACATGCGGCTCTTTGGCCCCGTGAGTGTGGCTCTTCCACAAAATACCACGTGCGGGCGCGCATGCACGGTGTGATTGAAACTTCGTGGCCCATGCGCAGAAGTCGGTATTTTGTGGAAGAGCCACACTCAAGGGGCCAAAGAGCCGCATGTGGCTCGTGAGCCGCAGTTTGCCGAGCCGCAGTTTGCCAACCACTGCCCTAAGCCATGCTGTGTCCCCTATTGCTTCTCAGAGAAGGAAAAAAATACTGATTTCTCAGAGGGGTCAGGATTTGCTGGAAAGAACTCCTCTTCAGGAGAACATTTGAGAAATAGTGTTTAAAGAGGGGGAGCACTGTGGCACTCCCTGGTGGCTGGGACCTGAGAAGGGGGAAGACAGACCAGGGTTCAGAGGAAATGGAAGGTGTGGGAGGTGTGAGGACATCAGACGCCCAAATTCGGGACGGACGCCTGGACTGATGCAGCTGTTCCAAGCTCCACACGCAAGCCGAGGCCCAGTCTGCCTGGCCACTCACTTGCCTCAAAGCCTGGTGTGTCCAAGGGTGGGAAGCAGAACCTGTGTCCAGATCTGAGAGGTTGCTGCCTTGCTCCGGCTCACAGCTTTCCTGGTAACGCACAAACCCCTGCTTCCCTGATCAGTGGACGGCCATCATGTGCCCACGCTCTGACGGTCACTCACAGCACTGGCCGATGCTTCTAGAATGTGGGCAGTTAGAACACATTCTTTGCGTTGGACGCACTGTCCGGAGCTGCAGGGTTCCACAGGGAGGCCCGGAGCCGCGAGCCCTCAGAACGTGGCTGGTGGGCATTGAGATGTGTCACCAGGAAGACACACACACTAATTTCAAAGGCATAGTTCACAATAGGTAAAACATTTCATTAATAACTTTAATACTGGTTACCTGTTAAAATGATGTCATGGGATGTGCTTTGACTAGAGTGGGTTAAATGAGATGTCATTAGAATAATGTCACTTGTTTTTACCTACCCCTCTAAGTGCAGTCATTAGAAAATTTCAGATGATTGTGTGGCTTACATTTGTGGCTCACAATGTCTATTAGACAGGGCTCTTCTCGGAGGAGTGCATAACAGGCCTGGCATTTGGAGAGGGCTTCCTGCCGCCATAAAGTGTCTGCCGTTCCTTATGGCAGAACCACAGAAAGGGAGGCCTGGAATGAGGAGCCTTAAGCCATCTTGTTCAGTCTCTTGATTTACGGACGGGGAAACTGAGGCATTGAGAGGAGAAATTCTGGTGCTCGGGTATCACCTGTGACCCCCACTCTGACCCCGGTTGCCTTTCCATGCCACCACCGAGGGCAGGTTGGCCTGTTCTTTTTCACTGTGTCCCTCCCGGTCGTGGCCTCCGCTCCCCTCTGCTCTGGGAGGACCTGGAGGGCCCTCCTAGGGAAGGCTCACATCTTTATTCATGAGCCTGCTGGAAGGAGCTGGGATGTTGTCTGCTTTCCCTGCAGAGCCGGATATGGAAATGTACAGAAGTCCTCCTGTCGGGAGTCAGGACAGCCACCTCACGTAGAGCATAAACCACCAGGCCGAGACTCCCCAGCCCCACTCAGCCCTTCTCCACCCTTCTGTACCGCCATCCCTACCCTACAGGCAGCAACGCCCAGGCAGGCTCAGCAGACCCACCGGGAATCTCCCCAGCTGGCCCATGGCTTCTGTTGGCCACACCACCTCGTGTAGGCTGCCCCCCAACACCCCAGGAAGACACAGTGCCTCTTTACTTCCTGCTCCCTCCTGTTCAAGCCCACTTCCTCCAGCACACTCCCTCCCCCCGACCTCTCCAGGCCTGCCTGGACCTCCTCCTTCCAATCCTAGGTGCCTAGGATCTGCACTGTTGCCTATCATAGTCACCATGACATTGTGCAATGAGTTGGGTGTAGGGTGAAATGGGAAGCGATCTTGGACCACTTTATTCTCAGAGGAGTTGGGTGTGTCTTTAGGCTCCTCCCAGAGAGCCCATGCATGGAAAGCCACGCCCATGTTCCGCTGCGTCTACCTCTGATGCATGACATCTACCTGAGGGCAGGGACCAGGTGTAACATTTACTGTTACTCTGCGTTGCCTCTCCTCGCTACCCTCCTGCCCACACAGAGCTCCGCACAGAGCCTGACACCAACTGGGCTTCTTCGAGTATCTGTTGAATGAACACTTCGGCAGGAAACCGTTTTTTTTTTTGGACTCCCCACTTCTAATTAGGGGAGAGGTCTCTCTCCTCTTTCTAGCCACGAGACCAAGTGCATGCGCTGCTCTGGGGATGATTCATACCCTCATGAATCACCAGCTGACTTAGTGATGGGAATGACAAGTTTTCAGGCCAAACAGTGAGCCTTCTTTAGCATAGTGAGTTATGACAACCGTCAGAACACATGTCAACCCTTTCAGTGGCCGTCGGGTGAATGTGCAGCTGTCTCCTCAGGCTTGAAAAAGACCCGCAATGCTGAGTCACTTTATTGGACAGACAGTTACTTATTGGGCACCTCGGTGGCCTGGCCCTGTTCTGGGCACCAGGGAATACAGTCGGGGGTGAGGGGGCAAACCCTGGCCATTCCCTGCCTCCATTTAGTGTATAGTCCACTGGGGGAGGAAGGCATTAATCAAACCACCCCATGAGCATTTCTTCACGATCATGATGGATGTTTCCAAGGGCAGACTCGGTCGTGTGCCTGTATCTGGCCTGGACTCAGAGAAGGATTTCCTGAGAAGATGAAGACTGAATCAGGATCTAAAGAATGATCAGAGTTAACTGGTTTGGGCAACAAGGAACATTCCCACCAAAGGGAACAACAGGACTGTGGCCAAGAGCACAAGGTCCAAGTGACGAAAGAGGCTGAGGAACAGGGGAGGGGACCAGGTACTGGACACGAAGCAGGACCGACTGGGAGGGCTCTCAGGCCTGGGGGTGATTTTGGTCCTTCTTCTGAGAACAGTTAGACGCAATTGGCTGGTATGGAAGTGGACATGAGCAAATTTGGGTAAGAAATTTCTCTCTGGAGCTGTGTGGGGAACAGATTGGAGAGGCCTGAGAGGGAGGGTAGGGGAGCAGTTAGGAGGCAAAGAATGTGCAACATCAATGGGGCCAGTGAGCCAGCCCAGCAAATGGGGGTCCTATTCCCAGTGAGGCCTCATAGGGTGAAGAGCCTGAAGCCAAAACCGAATACCAAGTTAATCCTCAAGGGCACCAGCTTGGCCAGCAGCCCAGGACATGTGCAGAGACCCTATCAACAACCCCCTGCTCACCCAGGTGCCATCTGCAAGCATCAGGGTATGGATGCCTCTGGGCGGTCTTGAGAGGATGAGGAAAGAGGACGAGGGCCTGCAGCACCCAGGGGCCCAGAGGTCTTCCACATCTGTCATCTTCAGTAAATCCCACAATTCTGTGTACTAGGTATCAGTATGGCCCATTTTGTGGATAAGGAAATTGAGGCTCAGATGGGTCAGCTGACAGCCAACATCACAGCGTGAAATGGAACTGGGTTCTCACCCCACCTCTGCTTCTTGTAGCCTTGGGAGGGGGCCCTGACTTCTTTGAGGGACACCACACTTCTGCAGCCTTGGGGTGCGGGGATCCCAAGTATCAATATCGTGTGGGCCACAGCTAAGGCCCAGGAGGCTGACTCAAATCCTCCGCCTTGGTCTTCGCTGGCACATCTTCCCCAATCACAGAACTTGGGGCACAGCTCCCATTCACCTGCCCTGGGCACAGCCTGCTGCTGGGGGGAGGAGGGGGTGAGTGTGGATTGATGTGAGGGGCAGTAGGTATGCCCTTTTGGTCCCTAGAGGGGGTGCCCGGCTCCCCATGTGCCTGCTGCCTGGCCCAGCCCTGCTGAGGACGGAGACAGGAAGTGCCCACAGGATGAGTGCCATGTGGGGAGGAGGCAGCAGACCAGTGGGCAGAGAGGCAGAGCCTGCTGGACCCTCCCGAGGAGGAGCGGGCATGGAGGAGGTGGATCACAGCTCAGTATCAAAGGCCGGGCAGGCTTGCCAGGAGCAAGACAGGCAGCATTCTGCACACAGAGCTGGGTTTGACCCCAGCCCGCCCACACCCTTCGAGGTACCACTCTATGCCAGTTACTTAACCCAGAAGAACAGCCCTCAAGGTCTGAACTTCTTGAAGAAGCAGCTGAAGAAGTGTATGATGCTGCCACGGGCCTTGCTCCCTGATAGACACTCAGAAACTGTAACTCCTGCCTTCGTGGCAGGGCCTGAGGATGTGGGCTGGACGCCTCTGATGAGTCCCAGCAGAGTGAGGGCCCATGACCTTGAGGCAGAGTAGCCATATTTCAAGGATGCAATAAAGAAGACCCTACCCTTGGGGGGTGGGGAGGGGTTGTGTATGTGGGTTCATGAGCCAGAGAGATAGGCTTCAGACATGAGGAGGATGTTCTAAAAGGGACTGCATTCCATGAGCCACGGGAAGGGAAGGCTCCCCTGAGGCTGAGCAGGGAGGCAGCCCAAGAAGACGTTTCTGTTCTTTGATCCCAGTGTGAACTCTAGTCCAGGCTGATAACGGGCAGAGACCTGTTCTGAGGTCTGCGGGCTGCCCTGCACCAGCCAGGAGTGGGCCGTGGGCAGAGCCCAGGAGAGACCGTCCTCCTCACACTCCTCAGAGGCCTTGCTGCCACCCCTCTGACCCCGCCCATCCGAGGTCACAGTGAGACACGGCCGCCAGGCTTGTGCAAACCTCGTGCCCCTGAAGGGCTGGGGGACCCGCATCCTCCATCAAAGTGCGGCTGGCTCCGGCGCCTGGGAGATGGAGAGATTCTACATGTCGCAATGTCTCCTCTGAAGTTAGAACAGTTTCTGGAAAGATGCGGTATACGGGCAGCAAGGTGGTGCAGAGGGCAGACTGGGTGAGGGGAGGAAGTGCAGTGTTTGAGGCCGTCTCTTTTTTGTTGTTAACCCTCACCTGAGGATAGGATATTTTTCCCATTGATTTTTAGAGAGAGTGGAAGGGAAGGGGAGAGAGAGAGCGAACCATGGATGTGAGAGACACATGGATTGGTTGCCTTCTGCATGGGGCCCAGTGGGGCTGGGGGATTGAGTCAGGGATCAAGCCTGCAACCGAGGTATGTGCCCTTGACCAGAACTGAACCCGGGAACCTTCAGTCTGAGGGCCAACGCTCTTCTCACTGAGCCAAACTGGCGAGGGCTTGAGGCCATTTCTTGATGCAGCCACTGAACAGCCTCTGTGTCACCCAGGTCTGGCGTGCAGCCAATGACACAACACATATTCAGCACAGGTGTCCGGGCTCATTCACCCCCCTTAGAGGAAACAAGCCTTTTAACATTCACAGCTGGATAGATTATGGCAAAGAAGTGCAGGGTTTGGGCCACTGTCTTTGGAGGGAGCTGGATAATTCGTGCAAAGCCTCCTATTGTGGCCTAGGGAGAGACAAAGGCCGCGAGCATTTCCTGGGGTTTTCTTCTGTGCGTTGGTGGGTTCCGAGTGAGGGTGTGGAGCACAGTGGGGAGAAGTCTAGACTTGAGTAAGCCCAGAAAGTCCCAGACTCTGAAACCATTCCTCAGCTACGATGAAGAACAATGAATTGTCAGCAGCCTGCATATTAGGGTGGTGGGAGGAAACGCTACACTACATTTTAGAAGTTTTATACGAATATTATTCCCATCACTCTTGTTTGCAGCTCTATGCACTTGTAACTTATCATAATGTTTTTTATACTCATGTATGTAGTTGATTAATATCTGCTTGCCTCACTGACCTTAATGCTGTGAGTCTTTTTCTATTTTATTCAGCACCTAACACAATGCTTGACACAATTGCTTCTCAATAGTTATTGAGTTAATGTATCATAAAAAAGAATCCTCCTTTTGGTAAATTTCTTGTAGTTCCCACACAATGCCAGAAGGGGGCAATACATACAAAAGGCTGAGATTTCCAGTGTTCTAAGACAATGGAAGTGAAGAATTACATAATGCGACCAATTCTTTTGCTGCACCACATTCTTATGCTTCATCACTTGTGGAATTGGGTTTATTTCCTTAGCTAATGCTCCATGAAGAGAAATAACAATATGCAGCAGAAAAGATCACACCTGTCTGCATTTGCCTCCTGCCTCTGCCACAAACAGACAGGAACCTATAAATACCGTGACCTTTGAAGCTGTTTCTCTGGCCATGGTACGGAGTGCACAGCGGTAGGTATGCTATGAGGACTAAATGAAATCACACACATTACGAGTTTTAGAACTGAGCCCACTCCAGCGCTGTGTGACAATCACGGAAGCTTTCCAACAAATGATGAGGCCGACGAAAACCTTTCCCTCGCTCTCTGCCTCCTCTGTCCTGTGTGTCCTTATTCCCGGCAGGGCAGAGCTGCAGATGGACACAGTGGGGAGAGAACTAACTTAAGAGTTTGCTGGCCCTAGCTGGCTTGGCTCAGTGGATAGGGCGTCGGCCTGTGGACTGAAGGGTCCCAAGGGCACATGCCTGGGTTGCGGGCTCGGTCCCCAGTGGGGGGTGTGCAGGAGGCAGCCAATCAATGATTGTTTCTCATCACTGATGTTTCTATCTTTCTCTCCTTCTCCCTTCCTCTCTGAAATCAATAAAGAAATATATTTTTTTTAAAAAAAGAGTTTGCTGGACCTTTCTGAGTCCATGTTTTCTTTCCCACGCAATGGAGTTGAGGATAAATGCTCAACAGGAATATTGTGAGCGCTAATGACATAGCACAGATCAGAGCAGTCAATGCAGAACCCCAGAGCCACATGTGGCTACCTACATCGATGTGCAAATTAAACAATGTCAAAACATTCAGTTCTTCCATCACACATGTAACATATCAAGGGTTACAACCCCCACTGTCCTCAATGCTCTCTGTGGGTTTTTTATTTTTCTTTTTTTATTCCCAGCACGCAACATAGTGGTTGACACATGGCTAGTGGCTATTATTTTTAACCGTGTGGTTTATGGAATTTTCCATCATCACAAGAAGTGCTGTGGCTCAGAGCTGGCTAGAATGTAATAGATGTGCCGGAAGTGGTAGCCGTTTGCAGCAGCAGCGTTCGTTACCCTCAGGTTGGCCCGGCAAGCGTTCCTTCCATGTGGTCATTCAACAAGATCGTACTCAGCACTTCCGTCTGCCGGCCTCTGCGATGTGCTATGGATACACTGGTGGGCAAATAGGCTTTGCACTCTGGGAATTTTAGTTCAGTAATAGTAAGTAAAGAATCCCCTAAATAAATAGGAATGACAGATGGTGCTAAACCTCTGTCTTAAAAACCCGCTTCTCTGTTACCAAGTAAAAGTGAACAAAAATCAAACCATCCCCCTGGGTTGTCTCGAGGACTCTAGAGACATTGAATGTGTAATTGGTTGCAACTATGTAGGACGATGATTAGGAAGAACAGTTCAAAAAGAAAGCAGTTCACTCATTCCTTCACTACGTAATGAGATGACTGGTGGATCCTCGATGGGAACTGGTCAGGGAAAGACCAAAACATGATTAGAGGGTTGGGACTTTCAACCCCACCCCAGACCTCCAGGCAGGAAAGAGGGGCTGGAGACTGAGTTCCATCACCAATGGCCGATGATTTTATCAACAAAATTTAATGAAATTGCACAAAACCCCTTAAACAATAGAGGTCAGGAGCTCCCTGGTGGTGAACACATAAAGGCACCGGGAAGCAGTGTGCCCAGAGAGGACACGGAAACTCCATGCACCCTCCCCACACCTTGTCCTATGCTCTCTTCTGTTGGACTCTTCCTGAGTTGTGCCCTTTATACCTTTATAAAAAACTGGTAATCCTATATAATAAAAGGCTAATATGCAAATTAACCAAATGGTGGAACTACTGGTCGCTATGATGCACGCTGACCACCAGGGGGCAGACGCTCAATGCAGGGGCTGCCCGCTGGTAGTCAGTGCGCTTTCACAGGGGGAGTGCTGCTCAGCCAGATGCCAGGCTCAGGGCTGGCAAGCACAGCGGCCGTGGCAGGAGCCTCTTCCACCTCCAAGGCAGTGCTAAGGATGTCCAATTGCCGGCTTAGGCCCAACATCCCCAACATCCTGGACTTTGAGAGGGCACAGGATGGGCTGAGGAGACACCCCTCCCCCTACCCCGAGTGCATGAATTTTGTGTACCAGTCCTCTAGTAGTAGGTAAAGCGCCTTCCTGAATTCTGAGTCATTCTAGCAAATTATCAAAGGAGGGAGTTGAGGGAACCCCCACCTTTATAGCAGGTCTATCAGAGGCACAGGTGGCAACCTGGGACTTGTGACTGGTATCTCCAGTGGGGGCAGTCTTGTGGGACTGAGCCCTTGACCTGTGGGGTGTGCCCTAACTCTCGGCAGTTAATATCAGAATTGAATTGACTTCTAGGACACCCACTTGGTGTCCGAAGAGTTGGAGAATTGGTTGTTGTGAGGGGTAAAAATAAAACAAAAACTCCCATGTTTGGTGTCAAAAGTGTGAGTAAAAAGCAGGTCAGAGCACGTAAGGATCCAATTTACCTATTTAGAAATTTTCAAGTTCAAATTGCTTGGTTCAAAACTCAGCACCTGGCAACCTATCCTCAGGCACCTGAGCTCCTGAGAGGCATTGGGGGAGAGGGGTACAGAGGGAAAGAAGGGTGACCACCCGGAGCTTTAGGAAGACTGACTACTTATGGCAGCGGTTCTCAATCTGTGGGTCGCGACCCCTTTGGGGGTCGAACGACCCTTTCACAGGGGTCGCCTAAATACATCCTGCATATCAGATAGTTACATTATGATTCATAACAGTAGCAAAATTACAGTTATGAAGTAGCAACGAAAATAATTTTATGGTTGGGGGTTACCACAACATGAGGAACTGTAAAAGGGTCTCGGCATTAGGAAGGTTGAGACCCACTCACTTATGGGCTCTAGCTCTTACCAAATAACACAACTGTTGTAAATTTCACGTTGGGTTCCCCCATTAATTGCAAGGTCCGGATCTCTGTATTCCCAGCTCCGAAGACAGGGCCTGGCAAGAAAAAGGGCGCAATGGGTTTTGATGAATAATGCAAAATGAAAGACAGCAAAAATATGGCACATTTAGGGAATGAGGGAACAAAGGAGAAAGCTGTCCTTCACAGCCATAGAACCGTACGTTGTTTGATGGGGAAAATAGCTGTCCAATGGTTGTTTTCTGAGATGAATAAAATGATCGCCGTTGTTTTATGCCACTAAGCTTTGGGGTGAGATGGTACAGAGCAGTAGTAACCAGAATGGATCTTGGTGTCTGGGCATGGCTACTACTGAAATTCAAACCTAAGCCAGCTCCCCTCCCCCAGCAAGGCTGGTCCCTTCTCTGGGCCTCAGGTAAGGGGTCCTGATGTGGAAAAGCATCTTTTATCTCTGGAGGGAAATGTTCTGCCTTCCATTGTGCTTCTAGGTGTAGGAAGAGTGGGCAGCAAGTCCCAGGTCAGGATGCACAGCGAGAGAGAGACTGAGGTTCCCCAAGGGAGACAGCCCCGAGTGGGCACCAAGCCAGCCATCTGTCCCGCTGGCAAGTGGCAAAACTTGCAAAACATATCCTCAAGAATGTGCTTTGAATTTGCTGGATTTATTCATCCAGAAATACATATATACCTCGTCTGTTTTTAAATAGCACATGGTTATTGGGGTGGGGGGAGAGTTTGAGGTTCATTGGCCTCTTGTCTTCCCTCCACCTGGAGAATGTCCTTCAGCTTTGCTGGACTAGACAGAGGGTCAGGCGTCAGATTCCCTGCCCATTGTGAGGGCTTAGACTCATGTCTAGGCCGAGGCCACCGCCTGGTTCTGCTGCCTGGCTTCTCTGGGTCTCTGCTTCCTCTCCTCCTTGTACCCATCATCTCCGCGGCACCCTGGCCAGCTGGTGGCTCTGAGAAGAAACCTCTTTCTATCTCTCCAAAGTAAGCCCAGTCATGTTCTATTTTTATTGGCTTTTAAATGTCTGTTCTACAAAAGAAAGGTCCCTGTAAAAGGCGGTCGGACACTGGGGCCTCCAGAGATGACAGCTGGCTGGGGAGGGAGCCAGCGGCTGGAGAGAGCAGGTCCAGGCAACCTTCCTCGGCTCATGGGGCAGGGACCTAGACGTTCTCACGGAGGGGAATGTGGACATCCGTGTAGAAACCCCCCTCCCCCAACCCCCTCCGCTGTGGGGAGAGGAGGCTGCTACCTGCCCAGTCCTTGTCCTTATGGGAGTGACTGGAGAGGCCGCAGCTGAGGGTTCCAGCTACCCCCATTCAGGCTCCACCAGCCTCCTCCACGGGAAACAGGGGGGTGCTTGTGAGTGAAGTCACCCCCGCAGACAGCCTTTTCCTGTGCCAGCGCCCTCGGCCTTGAGCGCGGCGAGCTCCCCCCACCCTCCCCGGTCTGAGACCACCCGTGCGCCGCGGCCTCTCTGTCTGTAGGGGCTCAGACTAAGCCTAGACTGCCTGGTTCTCTCCCTGCGCCCCCTGACCGTGTCCGTTCCGCTTTGCAGTTCTTCCCTTACGGGGACGCCTCCAAGTTCGCCCAGCACGCCTTCCGCACCTTCGACAAGAACGGGGATGGCACCATCGACTTCCGAGAGTTCATCTGCGCCCTGTCCATCACGTCCAGGGGCAGCTTCGAGCAGAAGCTGAACTGGGCCTTCAACATGTACGACCTGGACGGCGACGGCAAGATCACGCGCGTGGAGATGCTGGAGATCATCGAGGTGAGCGCGGGCCCTCGGGCGGCCGCCGGGGCTGTGGGGCACCGGGGCAGACCCGGGTCTGGGCCCTGCTTCCTTGGCAAGGTCTAGGGCGGCTCCTTCCTCCCCGGAGCCCTGCTAGTGACAGGCCAGGCCCTGGATTCTCCTACCCCGCCCCCCACTCCAGCGCAGGGAGGGGAAAAGTCCAGATCCCAGCGGCTGGCCTGCCCACTGAGGTGGCATTGAACCAGCCCCGCACGCTCTGAGCTCTTACACAACGTGGGCCTACTGGGCGCGGAGGATGTTACAGGACTGCTTCCCGCCCGGCTTAGCTCTGCGCTGCTGGACTCGCCCTGTTCCTCCCACCAGCTTCCCCGGGGGGCATGCGATGCCACTGCGGCTCCTCCAATTGGCATTGAAAAAAGACTTTATTGAGTCATAATTTATAGCCCATAACTTCAGCCATTTTAAGGCACAATTTAATGGTTTTTAGTAAACGTAGCGAAGTGGGCAGCCATCACCATAATCCAATTTTACATTGTCATCCTCCCCATCCCATCCAGTAAGGTCTCTGCCCACCTGTTGCCACCTCCAGGCGGCTCAGCAAAATACTGTCCTTCTGCACATGTCATGTCAATGGAACCGAACAATGTACGCATGTGTGTGGCCCTCTGTCTCTGGCTTCCTTTTTATCTCTGTTGTGGGATTTATCACATTCATTTTTCATGCATAAATAGTATCCAATTGTAGTGTAAAATACGTCATATCTGTTCATGTTTACCAATTGCTTCCACTTTTTGGCTCCGACCTGTAAGTCTTTGTATAGATGGGCATTTATTTCTTTTTAAGACACTTTTCTAAGAAAAACATTGTTTCTACTGAGGAAACTGCCACCTTGAGAACTGTGTCTGATGAATGGAACAATTGGAGTCTTGTTGTTGTAGCTCTAATTGACAAATACAGTTCCCAATCCACAGTGCTCCTTACACTGACTTCTTTCAGGGCTAAATGGTAGTGGTCCATGTTGTGTGATTGTCTTAAGCGACTCTAAGTTCCTGATCAGTTGAGACCACATTCCATGTTTTCCCAATTCACCAAGGGCTAGGGCATGCTGACCATCGCCAACACTTCAAACTTGGTGTTTAAAACAGAAGCCATCATTTCCTCCCTGACCAACCCGAACCCATGGTTCTTGATCTCACCACTGAGCTTCTCTTTCTACCCATTTCCTCTAGCCAGAAACCTGGCAACCATCCAAAGTTCTTCTCTACCCAAGAGGTCCTGAGACTCACACATATCTGAGTATATCACTCTCGTATTTAAAGTATTTAAAGAGGTCTTTGAAGTAAACTGGAGTTGTTGATCCTATCATAGAACCTTCTGGTTTTCTGCAGGCTATCTACAAAATGGTGGGCACTGTGATCATGATGAAAATGAATGAGGACGGCCTCACGCCCGAGCAGCGGGTAGACAAGATTTTCAGCAAGATGGATAAGAACAAAGACGACCAGATTACACTGGATGAGTTCAAAGAAGCGGCCAAGAGCGACCCTTCCATTGTACTACTTCTGCAGTGTGACATTCAGAAATGAGCTGAGGCCAACGCTATGGACTGCATAAGTTTCAATGTTCCATTCAATCTGCAGCTATCTCTCTCTCTCTCTCTCTCACACACACACACACACACACACACACACACATTGCTTGGACTACCTATACATGGACTTGCTTCTTGTGTTTGAAACACTTGTGTGCATGAGAATGTCATTTGCTAATGAATTTTAAAAAGCATATATTATAAAACAACCTGCCACAATGTAATATGTGTAATATTATTTCATAACCAACCCTCCTTCTCCAAAGCCTGGCCAGAAACGTGCAACTAATAGTTCTATGACTTCTCATTCATGTTTTGCTAATGCTTGTGTCTCCTTGATTACATAATGTCAGTAGCACTGAGAAACACCCCTCCCAACCCCCTCGCTATGGTAATGTAACTTATTATAAGCTGTGCCACCGTTTTCCTGTAAAATAGTACTGGACAGACACACAGGGTTTCTTGATTCTTCCATGTGGTCCACACACAAGAGCTTGTCTTACCAGTGAATATAAATGTACTACATTTGCATGCCTTTTAGGGTTGCCTTCACTCTTACCTCATTTGCATCCTACCAATCTGGAAAAAGCTGTTTTGGAATTAATGCAGTATAAAACTTAAAAATCCTGATAAATGACTCATTAAGTATATCTATCTATATATATATATACACACAAAGATATTATTTATTGAAAGTGACAAAAAAAGTGTATTGATTTCTGCTTGAGTTTTCAAAGGCTTCCGAAAAGGTGGCGGTAGAGGTCCCAAATAAATTTATAACATTTGACTTTTTCCCTGAATTTTTATTTCATAATTTTAGATGTGAAACAGATGTTTATAATTATCAAGGGTCAGCTAGCTACTACTTACTAATCTAGCCCTTAGACAGACAACTCTGGAATTCGAGGAATTAATGACAACAAAAGGGGAAAAGCAACCTTCCAACTTCATTCTGGCCCTCAAAAGAGGGGCAATTTCATATGTAATGTTTACAGAAAACACAACTTTTTCATCCTTAAAAAAATGCTCATATGAAAATAAAATGTATCTCAATGTGACTCTGGTGCTAACGACACATTATGTTCTACACAAGCTGGAGGGCACAGTCAGCGGGCTGGAATGTCCTCCAAAAGAGGTCTTTCCAAACCAAAAGTACACTCTCTGTTCTTTATCAGGATGGAACACTCTGACCTTCTTAGCGCCAGGAAGGGAGGCAGAAAAGATTCCATCAAGAGCTCTAACGGCTCGCCTGGCTGGTGTGGCTCAGTGTTTGAACATCGACCTACCACCCAAGAGGTTCCAGGTTGGATTCCAGGTCAGGGCACATGCTCGGGTTGTGGGCTAGATCCCCAGTAGGGGCGGGGTGTGCTGGAGGCAGATAATCGATGTCTCTCTCTCATCAATGTTTCTCTCTCTCTCAAATCAATAATTAAAATAGAAAACAAAGGACTCTAAAGGCAGGTTTTCATTTCCAGAACATGTCTAGAGAAGTTCAGTTCCTTCCTACAGTGCCGTCCAACAGGGCTTCCTTGGTGATGGGAACGTGCATGTCCCCACCAGCTACATGTGGCCAGTGTGACTGAGGAACTATTTTTCATTTTAATTATTTAACTTTAATTTGCCACATGTAGGCAGTACAGTATCACAGTGCAGTGCTATATTATTCATTTCTTATTGAGTGCTTTTTTCCTAAACACACTTTTTCTTTGCCGTATGGTTATTAAATAAGAAAGAGACCACTGCCTAATAATTTATTTATCCATTCAACAGAAACTGAGGCAAGCAAACCGTACCACAAACACTGATAAAACCGAACTTCCACCCCAAGTGCTAATAGAATATCCTGGTGTCCTTAACCCCTGAGCTAGGTGGTAAAAAGTGGGGGCAGGGAGAGATGGGAAAGGGTCAGTGAGTGCCTCCCCATGCTCCCTCTCCAGAGTGAGGGTGGGGGTGGGGGTGGGGATGGTTTGAGGAGCTGCGGAGGCTCCTTGGAAGGGCAATTGGTTAAGTCAGGCTCTGGGCAATGCTTTCATAGCAATCTTCATGGACCTACCATGTGTCCAACACTATGACAGACAACACACACACACACACACACACACACACACACACGCAAGCGCGCGCAGGCCTGCAATTGTGAGTCATGAAGCAGCAGCAGAAGGAAGTGGGCCCTGTGGATATTCGGGACACGCACAGAAAACAAATTCTCCAGCAGACTGAGTGGTTCTTTTCATAAATAAAGTAGAAACAAACGATGAGAATGTAATATTCTGGAAAAGAAGCAGGACTAAATATAATCAGGGAATCAAAACGTTTATTTTCATTCTTACAAATTCTATAGAAATGAACCCAAATGAAACAGATATGTACATATACATATGTACAAAATTTTCCTTCTGAAAAAGAATCTATAAAAGTAGATGGTTGAAAATAAAACAAAATGAAACAAATAAACAAACAAATAAACGTAAACGGATTTAAAACCAGTACTATGAAACTGATTTTCTCCAAGTAAAGTAAGAGTAATTTTAAATTGCTGGTTGTGGCTGGTTTTCCAGGTTATTTACATATTTTATTGTGGTCATCTATACAAAGGAATCTCTTTTATTTCAGAATATCTTCAGTTCCATTTTATTACATCAAAGAGTCCAGAATTCTTTTCCCTTTACAGAGCTTTCAGCACGAAGACGATCAACTTCCGTTTTCTTCTTCCTCTTGACCCACGGGTCGGAAAGGCAGTATCATCTGCCCTCTTTCAGGATCAGACATTCGAAGAATTCTAATCAGCTTACTTGATGGAAGTGAGCTAGAGGAAGTAAAATTAATTACTCACATTTCCAAGAAAACGTTTTCACATTACAAGAAAATTCTCCTCCTTCTCATGAAAATATAAATCTAAATGGCTGTTATCTGTCAACATATAGTCACAGCAGGGGGGTATGGCCACTATCTGAAGTTCCAGAAGAAATATGATTTGCAATAAGGAAATAATTTGTTTTCATTTAAAAAAATCAACTTCCTGTTAAATGCTATGGGTTTTCAGTTTGGCAGAAAAATAAAATGAGGGAGGTTTATATACCAACTATTTCTTACTCTTGTTCTTCTTGTCTCGCTGGAAAGGGGTTACCTGATATTTCCAGTCACAAATTTAAATCCCCACCAAAGCGACCACTTTAGAGAGAGAATATGGGCTCCAAGCGACAGGGAGCCTGGTACCCAGCTGGCACTCAGCAGAGGCTGACTGCGGCAGAGGAGCGCTCTCTATTGGGAAGGAGTGTAACTGCACTTGTAACTGACCGGGAAAAGAGCCAAGACCAGGGAATCATGAACGTTCTTTTAGTCTAAATGGAATTACTACAACTACTGCAACACTAGTTCAGTGGTTCTCAACCTTTCTAATGCTGCGACCCTTTAATACAGTTCCTCATGTTGTGGTGACCCCCAGCCATAAAATTATTTTTGTTGCTACTTCATAACTGTAATTTTGTACTGTTATGAATCGTAATGTAAATATCTGATATGCAGGATGTATTTTCATTGTTACAAATTGAACATAATTAAAGCATAGTGATTAATCACAAAAACAATATGTAATTATATATTCAATATGTGTTTTCTGATGGTCTTAGGAGACCCCTGTGAAAGGGTCGTTCGACCCCCAAAGGCGTCGCGACCCACAGGTTGAAAACCGCTGCACTAGTTGGTCATAATAAACACGGAGGAGCAGATTCAAAATAGAAACAGTAACAAGTCAATAATCACATTCAAATCAACCTGCTTCTGTTATGGGAGATGATAAACACAAAATTTTAAATATCTACAAAGAGAAAATTACCTTAAATCTCCAGAACTGGTATAGAGGCTAATTTTTCCTTTTAATGGTCATTTAAGCATTTGCACTTTAAAAATTGAGATTATAGCCCTAGCTGGTTTCGCTCAGTGGATAGAGCCTTGGCCTATGGACTGAAGGGTCCCGGGTTCGATTCTGGTCAGGGGCACATGTCCCAGTTTCGGGCTCGATCCCCAGTGGGGGTGTGCAGGAGGCAGGCGGTCAATGATTCTCTCCATCATTGATGTTTCTATCTCTCTCCCTCTCCCTCCCTCTCTGAAATCAATAAAAATATATTTTTAAAAAATTGAGATTATAAAAGGCTTCTCCCCATTTTATACACTTGACACATATATTCAGAGCAGACTTTTAAAAGTTACCTCATGCTCTGAGGCGTAAGCAAGATGAATTGTCTGAAGCGCTGGGAATCTGCCATCTTGAGTATCATGTCCATTGCGATTCTCCGGTTCACCATGTCCTGGAGAACAAGCAGAAGTCAGGGTCGCGGCATGTCAATCAAATTACTGGGAACACAGTAATCTGCCGGCTACTGCAACCCCCTGGATTTTTATCCACGAATCATCCATTACCTTATCTCTGATGCCAAGTTTAGGGAAGATAATGTCCAAAACTCTCAGGGAAAACAACTGAGTACATCTCTCTTCCATGTAATTTCTGCAGTAAACGTGTTTATAAGCACTTCAAAAGACACAACTAACTATTCCAGAATGAATCTAATTTGTACAGTAACAGTCACTCAGGAGAACAGTATTAAAAGTGACTAGTGCAAACATATTACGTCTCTCAAATTTTCCCTCAATGATTAAGGTGCTTTAAAAACTCTGCCTGCCCCCTTCATCTTCTACAATTTGTACAATGTGAACCAATTTGAATTCACAGACCAATTTCTCAATTAAATCTTTAATATAAACAGTGCATCGGTGTATAGAAAAAGAATGTTTAGTTATAACAGGTTTTGAAATGAAATGAATTAAAAACTGTGCTTACATTTTCTGAGTTAAATAACAGAAAAGAAAAACAATCCAAGCAGCCCTCCCACCCGAGAGCTGGAAGCCGAGACAGATGGAGGTTGCATTTTGAAAGGACTCCTGGAAACCACGTGTGTGGTGCAGCCTGCTGGCTCAGAACATGGGCTTTGGAGGCAGACAGGGGACCCACATCCCGCCTACACTGCTCAGTGGCTCTTATGATATAAACTCTTCCATCAGGAATATCTGCAAAGTAATCTCACATAAAGTGAACAAAAATAACCAGAGCTTGCACAAATGGAACGCTGTCCTTTCCAAACAACGCCCCGGTGTGGCCTGTCAGTTAATAACAAAGCTGTCAACGCACCAAAAGAATATTTGCTTCTTTAGTTTGGTTCTCAGAACCTGGGTGCATTTTTCTGAATAATTTTAATGGGGCAAAATGCCATCCTGATTAAGACCCTCTAAGTTTGTGAAAGAGAAAGAAGTTGTCCTGAGTTAAATATGACATAAGATGGGTCATAGGACTGGACTGCAAAATGGTATTGGGGGGGGCGGTGTCAACTGGGGAAAAAGGAGACATATGTAATACTGCAGAAAAGAAAAAAAATTGTATTTGGGACAAAAACAATGCATAAAAGAATAATTGCCTTCCAAGATTTGTGAATTAGTTTCAATGCCAATTCTCAGAGGAATTTCTAACTAATCATCAACAATGTTTTTTTGGGGGGTGTCACTTGAAAGATTACATAGCACTCACCAAGTATAAATTCTAATTCATGAATAAGCATTTTCTAAATGCTTCCTATGGGCTAGACCAGTGATGGCGAATCTTTTGAGCTCAGCGTGTCAGAATTTTGAAAAATCCTAACTTAACTCTGGTGCTGTGTCACATATAGAAATTTTTTTATATTTGCAACCATAGTAATACAAAGATTTATATTTTTGATATTTATTTTATATACTTAAATTCCACTTAACAAAGAAAAATCAACCAAAAAAATGAGTTCGCGTGTCACAGGTTCGCCATCACTGGGCTAGGCATTAGAAGGTAGAAATATGACCTCAAAAAGATTACAATTTGGTGGGAGATTCAGACATAAGAGGGACAGCAATGGAAAGGAGAATATATACAGTTAAAATACTAGTGTAATGGTACATGCAATAGATAATATAAAATATATAATGAGGCAATGTGAGGGAGGTGGAAACCAGTGAGAAGACACATTCTGAAACACATGGAGGATAGGCCTGTGGTGACAAATACTAAAAGAATTAAAGTACGAATGGAAGTTCGTTTATGATTTGGCTAAACCAGTTTTGCTAGAGTAGTCAGTCTAAACTCAGACTGCAGTGGATTTAGGAAAGAACGGGGCATGAATAAATAAAGAGAATGACTCAGAGATAATTTGGGAGAACTTACTATGTGCACCAAGCAAGACCCCACTGGAGCCT
Source organism: Myotis yumanensis (assembly GCF_028538775.1). NCBI lineage: Eukaryota > Metazoa > Chordata > Mammalia > Chiroptera > Vespertilionidae > Myotis > Myotis yumanensis. The sequence continues at coordinate 5,590,143 of NW_027223762.1, forward strand.
CACTATAACCCTATGAGGCAGGGAAGATTAATAGTTTTATTTTATAGATGAAGACATTGAGGCCTGAAAAGGATAACTACTTGGCCCAAAGTCATTTGGGTAATTGGTCTCAATCTTGGGTTTTTAGACTTCAAAATAAAGTGTTCCCACACCCTGTGTCATATATATATATACTGCTCTTTGAGGGGCTGTGAAGGAAGGAAAGCGTAAGCTAACTGCTTTTGACTTTCTGTTACAATGAAAGATGGAAATACACTAGGGGAGAGGCTACAGGAGGTCCATCTGGTGGAGAGGAGGGAGGTCCCGCTGGGAGAGAGGAGGAGGAAATCAGACGGGTCTCTGGAGCTGCCACATCGTAGCAGGGAGAGAAATGCAGCTCTTTAGTTCCTCCTTCCACTAACACGGACTGCAGTGTCGGGGCCGGAGCTTTCCTAGTTCGGGTAAAACTAAAGAGAGAATCGCTTCCATACAAAACACACGTCCACCACCCCACCCCCAAAATGGAGAATATAAAATGTAACACTACCATGTAGACATCAAACTCATCCAGGCATCTGAAGGGAGACTCGGCAATGGACCACAGAGAAAGAATGAAGCACACGGTGGAGAAGGAGCGCTCGCCTCCGGATAAGGCTCGCATGTCGTTGAAAGCCGCTCTGTTCCCCTCTCCAGGCTGCACCTTGAATGAGTCAACGGGAAAAAAAAGGTGTAGAAAAAGGCATTATTAAATTCTTTATAAAAAGGCTGCCTCACATTAGAAAGAATGGGTTTACAGTTAAAAATAATAAGAGAGACTAAAGTCATTTAGTCAAGTGGAAATGACATCTATTCCATTTAAAATATTTTACAGTAAAACAATGAGCTATGTATAACAGTGGTTTTTGTTTTATTATGAGAAAAAAAAAATTGAAAGCATTTTCTCACTGTAATGAGATCTAACATATCACAATTCCAAAGGCTTGATGATAAAAATGCCAATGTGAGCCAAATGTTAGTAACGAAAATACTGTGAACTAGTCATTCTGGCACTTTCATAGTCCCCTGAAGACCTGAAACCATACAACTTGTAGAAGACAACATAGGGAAGAACCTACTCATCTTGGATGGCCTGGGCCCCGTGACCACCTGTTTCCCCCACGCCCTACACCTGGCACCCACCATTCTACTGCTTCCACGAAGTTTGGCTCTTTTAGATTCTACATAAGTTATACCAGACAGTACTTGTCTTTCTGTGTGTGACTTACTTTAATTAACATAATGCCCTGAGCTTCATCCATGTTGTTGCCTGGATGTCAATTTCCTCTCCTTTTTATGGCTAAATGATATTCCCGTGTGTGTGTGTGTGTGTGTGTGTGTGTGTGTGTGTGAAAGAGAGAGAGAGAGACAGAGAGACAGAGAAAGAGAGAGAGAGAGAATATCACATTTTCTTTACACATTCATCTCTTCGTGGACACTTAGGTTGTATCCATGTCTAGGCTATTTTAGATAATGCTGCAATGAACATGGGGGTGCAGGTATGATTTCATTTCCTTTCCTTTGGATATATACCCAAAGCTTGTGCTTCTGGTGTCAAATCCAAACAATCATTGCTAAGACCAACATCAAGGAGCTTCCTCCCTATGTTTTCTTCTTAGAGAAGATTTCAAACGGTGTGAAAAGTTGTAGTCATCAAGAGGTGTGACTACTTCCAGATTTGTTCTTTTTTCTCAAGATTGCTTTGGCTATTCAGGGTCTTTTACGATTCCACACAAATTTTAGGGTTGTGCTTTCTACTTCTGTAAGCAATGCCATTGGAATCTTGATAGGGACTGAGTTAAATCTAATCAGGCTTTGGAAAGTATGTACATTTTAACGATACTAATTCTTTTGATCCATGAACACCGATATCTTTCCATTTATCTGTGTCTTCTTCAATTTCTTTCATCAATGCATTACAGTTTTCAGTGGACAGATCTTTCACCTCCTCGTTAAATTTTCTCCGAAGTATTTTACTGTTTTTGATGCTATTGTAAATGGGACTGTTCTGTTTATTTCTTTTTTCAAACATTTCTAAGTGACAAGATAACTTTTGTTACTTGAATTCCAGTGACATCTAGTGGTTATGTTGCTTTAAATGTAATTACTGAATGTCAAAAAGAAATAGCACCGACTTAAACAGGCTCAGACCGGCCAAAGAAAGTAACAGCAATGAATTGAAATTCATAAAATCTCTTTTTAAAAAATCCCCCTTTAATAAATAAGGGCTCATGGGAACAATAAACTAGCAATTAATAAATGAACAGCACACTGTCACAATTGCCTGAGAAGATAGTATACTGAACATTAGAAGTCACTCCTTCATTCTGACAGAATTCCACTTGCACAAATATGCTACACAAGGTGAAAAGGCAGCACCAACCAGTTCTACATCATGAAGGTTAATCACACATGGATTCACATATTTTCCAAACTGCTATCTGAAAAATTATGAAGCTCTCAAGTGAGCATGCATTTATTTTTTAATCATCTAAGGGTTATAAAATATTCTGAATTTAAACATACACTGAAATTTTACATATATCATCTGTAAATCTGAATCCTCCATGAAAATCCAAATGAAAAAGCAACATTAACATAGCCAAACCAAATAAACACACAAAAACACACATATGAAAGTAAGAACTAAGTAACAGGGTGTAATCTTTTGTCCAAAACTGCATTTGGTATCAATCTAATGAATGAAGCCCTGAATGAATCATGGAGATCTAAATTTTACTTCTTATCTATTACTAACTTATCATGGGACATTGGTATCAATTTCCCTTTTTTGAAAAATGACTAGATTCCTTTTTTTTTCTTAATACTCACCTAAGGATATGTTTGTTTGTTTATTTATTTATTTATAAGGAGAGAGAAAGGGGGAGAGACAGAGAAACATTGATCAGCTGTCTCCCATATGAGCCCTCACTAGGGATCAAACCCACAACCTAGTTGTGTGCCTTGACTGGGAATCAAACCCGAAACCCTTTGGTGTATAGGATGATGCTCCAACCAACTGAGCAAACCAGCCAGGGCAGATGACTAGATTCTTAAAGCAATAATTTTCTTCTGAATAACAGGGATGACAATGTCAGAAAATTTAGCTGCACTTGTCTTGTATAGTCAGCTCTGGGGATAAATTATCCAAAACACTCCTAACACTTTGCTCTTTTACTCTTTTTTTTTTTTTTATTAGAGTGTAAATTACATACAGTAAGGAACAAAACTCAAGTGTTTAGTGCAAATAATTTTTATACAAACACATATACACACAGAGAGTAACCACCACTCAGATCAAGATGGCATTTCTGGCATCTCTGCAAATTCTCTGCGTTCTCTCCGTCACTAGCAATCCCCCAAAGGTAACCACTATTTTGACTTTAACCACATAAATGAACTTTGCCAGTTTCTGAAGAGTGGAACTGCTTTAACAGACAGTGGCAGACGGGTTTCCAAATTAGTTCTACCAAGTTATAGTCCCACTGGCAGGGAATGAGAGTTCTTAGTCTCTATCCTCACCAACACAAGATATTCATTATCAGTCTTGTTCATGTTAGGCACACTAATGGTGATGTGACAGTAAGTTGTGATATAAATTTGTATTTCTCGGATGACTAATGATACTGGACACTTTTTCATGTGCTTATTTGCCATCTGGACACTTTATGAAGTTCTTGTTTAAGCCTTTTGATCATTTTTACACGTGTTGTCATTCTTTTTTGTAATTATTATTATTATTTAAAATTTTTAGATATGAGTCCTTTGTTTTATATATGTATTGCAAATTATTACTTATTCTAAGTATTAACATGGGCATATAAAATTTATAGCAACTAGAAGTAGTAAATGAGTATTTGAAAGTTTTCTCCCATTATTTGAGTGGATAGCTGCTCTTGCCCTGCACTCCTTCTTTCAACGCATGTGACTATGAGAGAACACATAAAGACAGACTCCACAGAGTTGAATGTGTCAGCTTTCTTCCTCAAGAGAGATCAGATCTAGGTACACCTTCAGAAATAAGTAGTACAAACTATTACATGGGCTAGAACATTCTTTGAGAAATTCTTTCTTGGCTTCCTATAGTGAGACCAGAGAAAATGGACCTTCTATAATGTCCCACATAATTTCAAGAAAGAAACCAATGGAGTAGAAAGAGAAGGTAACTATGTGTCGCTGAAATAAAATTCCTAATTATCATCAGAAGAAAATAATGTAGTTGTCTGGGGGAGATTTTTTTTTTTTTAAATTAAAAAAGCTACAACAGCAGCTTTAGCCAATAAGGTCAATTTACTGTTCAACACTTTGACAAAGCATCTCCTAATAATTAACATGTAAAGTTAAGATACTTACTGATATAGTAAGAGTTTCATTCTTGTGGTCAAAATTCATTTTTCCACAATAGGCCCTCTGAGATAATAAGTTGTCAAAGTACAATTTGCATCGTAAAGTCAAACACCTTGAAATAAAAAATTGGACACATTAAGAAGAATATAAAGATACAGAGTGTATTCAGCATGATCTTTAACCAGCATGTAAGACCAGATAAAAATATGCTAAAATGTTAACACTGGTGGGCCATTTTATAGGTGCAATTTTAGGTGATTTTCTCCCGATCTTTATATTTTGCTTGTCTCTACATTTTTACCACAAACATCTTCAGAATGATATCACCTCACAGTGAATATATCTCCTTAAATGACAACTTATGGAAGAGTAAAAGGGAGAGGGTGAAAAACTAAGTGGAGCTGGAAGTCCTTGGAGGCCTAGGAGCCTCCGGTTCACGGCAGAGTCTGCAAAGGAAAGCACAGCACCGAGAGAACTCGAGAGGACCTGGAGAGGGTGCCTCGGGTCTCCCTGAGCACTCTACTCATCAGGTGTGAGGATACCACTCACTGGGGGAGAAACATTCGAAAGAAGCACAAGTAATTCATGAAGACACCCACAGCCGGAGCAGTTCACATTCCCCCTGGCCCGAGTGGAAACCTTTTAAGTTACAAGATATCAGTACAGTACTCAGAACCTGCTTCACAGGTAGAAAAAAATTAGTACTCTACTAAAGGCTGCTCTGGTCTCACCAAACAAAACTTAAAAGCAGCCTCAAAAGGATAAAAATAAACCGTATTTAAGCCTTAACAACATATGCTAATAAAAGGGAAACAAAGTTTTAGTTTAGTTCAGGAATATGGTCACTCATGTAAAAACCTATTTCTTGTTATGGCTTCATCTGAATTTCCATGTATGTGGTAGAGCTAGATACATTTTTAAAAAATTCTTAAGACTAATAGAGTTTGGGGTATAAAGGCAGGGAAAAGCACGTGACTGAGGGATTGCTTCCGGGGAAAACAGAAGGTTCGTGTAAAGACTAGGGCTGCCTTGGGTCCAAGCACACCTACCTTTAAACTGTCCTCTGCTTTATTTGTTGCTTGTGACTTTCATTGGGGTCAATTTATCCATGCGGGTCTGTACATTTCCGGGTATATTAGTAATATCCAGTTTCCCTAATCCTGTATTAATTCACACAACTAATATATACCAAGTTCCTACTCTGTTTCAGGTACTGCAGTAGGTTCTGGAGATAGCTGTAACAAAGCAGCATCCATCAAGCTACAAGCCACACCATTCTTGTTGATCAGGGTAAATCAACTGAATATTGACTCAGCAGGTCCCGTCAAAAACATGCATCCCTCAACAATGTGCGATGTCCAAGAGTGAAAGAGGCTGCCTCAGGACCAGTGAGCTACCCTTCAAAGGGCACTTTAAGCAGCCAGTGACCAGCCACCTGTGAATGATCTAGAAAGGATGGATACCTGATGGAGTGGAAAAGTTGGACAACTGCTATAAAGGCCCACTCAAATCCATAATTCTCTAATTAAATTATAGGACTGTGAGCACCAGCTGACAAGGTAAGCACTAGCAGCTCTTCACTAACTGAATCATGTAAAGTTCTTTTAATTTAATTTAATATTTATAAGGGATAAGTGGAAACAAAGAAAAATAAAAAAATGCATATGTAATAATATATTTTTTAATGCACTTACCTTCTAAATTGTTGGTATGTTTTGAATCTATGGGTCATTATTTCTTCCAGTAATTTAATAAACCTTTTTAAAGTCTTTACTTTAGTATCCAGATCAAGATAGGTTTCTTTTGCTTCTTGGTACTGCCTATTTTATGAACAAAATATTAAGTAAATAAAGGCCATTCAAAGAAACATAAAAAAAGTAAAATCTCAAATATATTTCATGGGGAAGACCAGGGAGTACAGGGAGTGCTGAGGACCCAGAACTAGCAGATTTCACAGAGTTGTAAACACAATCCACTACCAGGAGGAGCGGGTGCTGCCCTGACCAGGAAGAGTGGTTAGCAGGCTGGGCAGGAACAAAGTCCAGCCCTAGAGAGGCAGAGAAAGCACAGAGGAAAGTGGGGCCCAGAGTGGCAGACCTTAGAGAATATACACCTTCTAAACGTAAAGGGATTACACTGGAAGGCAATAAATATTTCCCTCAGTGACAGACACCAATGTGGGAGCACACTGAGGAACACAGAGAATAGAAAGGAGAAAAGAAAACAAATTGGGGAAAAAACATATAAAATGGTTGGACAAAATATATAGAGAAGACAAAGACTATCTAACATATGTATAAACTAGAGGCCCAGTGCATAACATTCGTGCACTGGGGGGCAGAGGGGGAGGGTCATCCTCAACCCAGCCTGCGCCCTCTTGCAGTATGGGACCCCTAGGGGGATGTCTGACTGCCAGCGTAGGCCCGCTCCCCGAGGGGTCCTTAGTGCTGCTGCAGAGGTGGCAGAGGCTCCTGTCACCACTTCTGGATGAACGGCACTCCCTCATGGGAGTGCACTGACCACCAGGGGGCAGCTCCTGCGCTGAGTGTCTGGCCCCTGGTGGTCAGTGTGAGTCATAGTGATCAGTCGTTCTGCAGTTTGGTCTATTTGCATATTAGCCTTTTATTATATAGGATAAAGACCTCAAAAAGAAAACTGAACAGTACAGAAAATATTTTAAAAAGTAAAACACAAGAAAATGTTTAATAAATTAGACTTGAATCTCCAGACTGAAAAAGCATGCTGTGTACCAAGTGAAAGGATCATGGAGTCTGACATTCTGGACGAGCTACAGGACTTCGTAGACTATCACAGATACTCAAGAGACAGGGGATTTTACATTAGGGTAAACTAGTCTTCAATTCAAAGTTAAGACAAATAATTATGAATATGCAAAAATATCATTCATGTAGCCATTCTTAAGGAAACAATTTGAGGACAAACAACTTTTCAAATGGCTGCAGGGCCATTTGGAAAAAGATAAAATACATTCCTCACCGTACACCCAAATTATCCACAGGACAAATGAAAAAATACATAAAAAGTGCACAGAACAAAAAATAAACAGTTGTTAAGACAAGAAAAAAGTGTTCAATAACACTTAATATAAGTGAAATGCAAATAAAAATTATAACAAGGTTTGTTTTTTTGGGGGGGAAATCTATCCATCAGCAAAAACCATACAAGATGATCACACTGTTTAGGCTATTGGGAACAAGCCCTCTAATACACTGCTGATGGGAATGCAAATTAAATACAATCCCCAGAAAGGGAAATCTGTCAAAATGGAATTTTTTCCTAAAAAAAAAACCACACCAAAAAACCACACACACACATACACACACACACAAAATAAACCTGAATAACATGACACATGTACAAAATTACTTATTATGTACCACTATATATAATAGCAAAAGATTCAATTAAAACTCAACTATCCATCAATAGGTGGTTGAATACTCTAAAACAATAAAAAAAATCCAAAACACTGTATATCATTAAATCAAAGAAAATAATCTGTAAAAGAATTTATATAATGTGCTATCTTTTATATCTGAAAGGATAAAAAGCAGTCACATTACCTTACATTTGCATATAGAAACACTGAGAGCACATTTAATAAGATAAAAGAAAAAAAAGTAAAAAGAGGAAGTAAATTTTTTGGGGGTCTTTTTACATTGTATTTTTTAAAAACTATTTTAAAGAAAAACTTTACTATTTTTGTTTTCCAATGCTTTTGAAAATAGAATTGAGATGGCTCCCATCTCCAGCCTTTTCTTAAATAGGAAAAGTTCTTCAAAAGTGCATAGGTACAATCTTCTACTACAATTTAATCATCATCCTATAGTTGCACATGGTTCTAATTTTTCACTGTTATAAATAATACTGCAATAAACATATCCAAGCAAAAATTATTCTCATTTTGGATTATAACAACAAGATTACTTGGCCAAACAAATTTTTGAGGGCATTTGACATAAACTGCCTTAATGTTGTTCAGAAACACTAATATTTAACATACTATGTATCCTATATATTCTGTCTATTATGAGCTCATTTAATCTTCACAATAACCCTTTAAGGGGAATACTATAATTACACCTATTTTACAGATGAGAAAATTTAAGGTTCAGAGACACTGGATAATCTGCTGAAGCCATAAGATAATAGAAGAGCAATTCAAACTGAGGTACTTTTGCTTCAGAATCTGTGCTCGAACTACATTGGAGCTTCCATTTTTACCTAGTATAAAAACATCCATTTCACTGAGATCTAACTGACATGAAGTTTCTTCCATCTTCATGTATGTGAAAATGGCTTCTAATTATTCTGATTTGCATTTCTTGGACTACTTGTGAAGCTGAATAATTTCATGTCTATATGAACCTTATAGGTATAAAGATAACATTTACACGCAAGTATTCTGTAATAATTCAGAAGAAAAAAGTTAGTTTATATTATTTTTTTTATTGACTTTGAGAGAGAGACAGGAGAGAGAGAGAGAGAGAGAGAGAGAGAGACATCGATGTAAGAAACATTGATTAGTTGCCTCCCATACATGCCCCAACTGGGGATTGAACCCAAAACATTTTTTGGTGTGTGGGATGACGCTCCAACCAATTGAGCAACCCGGCCAAGGCAAAGTTAGTTTATTATTAACATACACACATGAAAGACTAGTTTAGCTATAAACTATATGCTACAGCAATATTTGATCCAAATTTAAGATTTATATTTAAACACTTATTTTTTGTGTTGATAATATATATGGATAACATAATCAAGTAGAAAAGCTACCAACCACTTACCTCATTATTTCCTCTCGATCTCCATGACTAGCATGTTCTGCCTGGATCTTTTGTCTTAATCTATTAATTTCTTTATCTAGAATCGATGCCGACTTTTTCACTTCTATCCGTTCTGGGCAGATTTGTCTTGCTTGTGACATTTTCTCCTAAGACAAAAGATTTTTAACGTCACTAAAACTCTTCTTTGAGATAACAATTCATTGTATTACTAATGCCAAAATAGGCAAAGTAAAATTCTAAACTTATGTTTACAAAATGTATTTTGAATTCATTTGGTATCAATGTTATTTCTCTAAGCTTTATATTGAGAATATAGTACAGTCACTATAAATCTTCAAGAGAAAATTACACTACTGTTCACATCTTTAATAATTTGTAAGACCTCCGTAAGTTCCTAATGAAACAAATTTCAAGTAGCAGCTATGAAAAGTTTGGCATGCAGGGCACTGAGGTCAGACATAGCTTTCTGTGTATTTTAGGATGGACTCTGAACACCAAATAGTATTGAAATGCAAACAAAAAGACCCTCATGTTTATAAAATATTAAAAAACTCAAAGCACTTTCACACATAGTACTTATTTTGTATTTACAACATTTGGTGTAAGTCTTGAATAAGTAAGGCAATGGATTAGAGTCTCAGTCCTTTCCCAAGATACATAAAGGCAAAGTTGAGATCCATCTCTTCTAGTTAGACCGAGGATGCTTTCAACTAATCTCCAAAAACAGGGCTGCTGCTCACAGCTGTCAGCATGGGTGTCCAGCAAGCAGGAGTGGAATTGCAGCCCAGCACAGCCCAGCCCAGCCCAGCCCAGCCCAGCCCAGCCCGGCCCCAACTACTCAGAGGCAGAGCTGGCTTTTCTGACACAAAGCTGCTATCTACTTGCCACACTAGGCCTGTAAGGAGCTAGATTAGCTTGGAGTGCCATTCCCTTTCAGACGCCAGACTGTCGCAGTCCTGCCTGAAGTCTTCTTCGTGTTGGTCTATTTAAGTCCCCACACTCAGAGAGTCCCTAAGCCTCCTTCTCTTGATTCACCAAAACAGCTGTTACTTTATAGGAAACAGATACTCATCCGACAACTTGTGTATGTTTGAAAACAGGATATTAAGAAAAACGCACTTTGTTAGGACTAAGATTGTAAACAAAAACGTAAAATAAAAAATAACCTCTAGTTCTTTTTCTTTCATATCCAGTTCTCGTTTCTTTTTATTTAAAGTATTCAAGTGTTCTTTTTGTTTTTCTTCATAATGCCGCTTCCCTCGTTTTTGGGTATCTACTTCAGAATCAGCAATGTCTAATTCATCCTGTTTGAAGAAAGCCAAAATAATTTCTAAAGCAAACATTGTTTTTTTAAAAAAATTACCAGCGTAGCTATAAAACTAACTGACAACTCCATAAAGTGGATAGGACTATGTTGCTTCAAGACACAAGTGTTAGAGTTCATACCGGATGTGTCTGAGTAGAAATGAGGAGTCACATGATTATATTTAAACTCTTATATGAAGTCTCCATATATATGGTGCTTTCAACTTTATTTTGGTAAACAGCGTAGTTTGGTGGGAAGCCACATTAGCCTGGTGAAAGGCTTGGATGACATATGCATAAAGACATTCATTATGGTGGCTTCTCAAATAATGATCTACATTACCACTGATTTGGATGTTTTTACAAAATATATAGACTTCTAGACTCCACCTCTGGATATTTTATTTTAGGTCTGGAATTCCCGAATCTCAATCTTTTAAATAGCTCTTGATTTAAGAAGCACCAAAATAAGTTTAGAATCTCAGAGGGCTTGTTCTTTTGGTTTGATATACAAACGTTTAGAGCAGCTTTATTTGTAATAGCCCCAACCTGGAAACCCATGTCCATCAATCAGTAAATGAAACAAATTGTGGTATATCAAACATAATGGAATGCTACTTGGCAATAAGAAGAAATGAATTATTGATTCAGGTAAAAATATGGATGATTACAATAATCAGAAAGAGTAACTTGTATTCCATTCACTCACTTTTTCTTTCAAACTATAAACAGTGTATACATTATGTGCTAGACAGTACGTTAGGTTCTGAAAAAGGTCAGATCACAAAAAAGTGAGAGTATATTATGTGTGATTCCATTGCATGTAATTCTAGAAAATGTGCAGGCTACAGTGTAGAAAGCAGACTGATGGCTGTCTGGGGACGGGGGCAGGGCACAGGGAGGGACAGATTACAAAGGGGCAGGAGGAAACTTTGAGTATGAAGGATTGTTCTTTTTTCTGATTGTGAGGTTTTAGAGGTATATACATGTCAAAATTCATGAACTCATACACTTATATGTGTATTTAATGCATGCCACTTATATCTCAATAACACTGTTTTCAAAAGGCTGATTTAAGAACCACCACGTTATATTTTAGTTAGTTTGTTTGCTTGTTTTTTGAGCCTAGCATTGCTCATTGACACTATGATTATCATGTTCAGTCTCAAGAGTTAGTTATAAACAGAGAAAGAAACAAATACAAACCAGAGCAGCAATAACAGCATCACACGGGACAATATATGGAGGTATCCGCAAAAGGAAGAGGTATCTAAACATGGAAAATATTTACCTCACATAATGGAGGAATTGGGCTATTTTCTAACCTAAGAATACAATTTATTGCAGCTTGTTCATATTAATGGAAATATCACCCATGATAGACATCTGATAACATATAGCTCTTATAAAAGAGTTCTATTAAAAATCATTGTTACATGAAGGATGAAGATAAACTGCTCATTTGTATCAAACAATAAAAAAAACTGGGTGCAATGTGTGTAGCAGGAGAGATTACAATTAGGAATGGGAACAGTTTATGAAATAGAATGCTTGTCTTCTAAAAACAGAACTAAGTTTTCTAATCATTTTTGGTAGAAGCTGTCAAAATAAATAGGCCCCATTTGCTTTAGGGAATCAATTCAGTGTTAGGGAACAGAAGGGATAAAACACACAAGGACACATTTGTGCTGGTTAATCTTCCCTCCTAGCAACCTGAGAAAGGGAAAGACCTGCAGCGTAAAATAATAGGAAAAGACCTACAGATGTTAATATCCCTTTCTCAACATTTACCATGGCTGTCTGATTTGTCCTTGTATATTTAATAAATATATGTCCTGGGTGCTATGCGATTAAAGCTAAAAGGAAAGCAAGAGAGCATTTCTTTTAATTTCATGGCGAAATGAAGAACTAGAGATAATAAAAGCAAATTAATACATTCATCTTGGTTTGGGGTGAGGCCTAGGATGCGGTAGGTCTAAAATGATGCAGCCCTTAACCTGTAGAGTAAGCATGTCAAACTCGCGGCCCTTGGGCCGCATGCCTCATTTATTTGGCCCATGTTATTAGCCTTTCAGTTTGACATGCTTGCTGTAGTTTCCACCTGCAAGAAGTTACAGCCTTTAGAAAATAGACTGAGATGCTAGAAAGGACAGAATCATTGAAAAACCTTATTCTCTTGGATGCCAAAACAACGAATTTTATTCAGCACCATCGGAAAGATTGCTTCTTGTTTCATATAAACCTACGTTCATTATGTAAAAAACTATAAAACATGAAATCTTGTGAGAAAAGTATTCCCCATGCCAAGATTTCAACGACTGCATGTTTAAACAGAGTATTCTACTCTTTACCACCCCTGTCACAAAATGAACAAATGTCCTAACAGCAAGCATTATGTCTAGAAGCTGCTAATGTCTAACAAGTGACTGCAGTTTCTCAAGAATTATTTTGTTAGCCAAATCCTTTTGGTCCTCTTGTTACTGACGGCTATGTGATGTGACACTGTGAAGGAAAACCTCTTGGCTACTAGCTGTTTGCATGCAGGTTAACTGAAGGACTCACCTCCTAGCTTTCAGTTATTTGCAGCCAAGGCAAAGAGCTAAGACCAAGAATTCTTACTGCCTTCTGCCCATATTTTTCTGCTCTTGGACTTATTTATGGACTCCCAATTCCAGGAGTTGCTTTAGCTTAGAGGTCCCTAAAAGAACAGAACACAGCTTACTCTTCATCATTTCTTGTTTTTAATTTTAAGTCTTCTGGGATAAATAATTTAGGTGCTTTCTTTCCCTATATCGTTTTACCATATTTCATCATTTTGATTTTGTCACTCTGTTCAATCCTTCACCCATTAAAAAAAATATTTTAACCTTACCTTTGTTGTAATTTTACTGCTCTAATTCCTGAATTTATTTCTCTGAATTCTACCTTGTCTATTCTTGATAATTTTCATATTTATTTTATTCTTTTTCTTCTTTTAAAAAGGAATTTCGTTTTCTTTTTTGTCTTAGGCTTTATCTTCTTAATTCTTATTTCCTGTGGCAACTACTCTCTTATTTGTATTTCTCAGTGTTACCTTTAGTACATTTTCCTTCCTCACAACTTTACAATTTAATATTTAAACTATATATTCTTCTTAGTCTATTTTCCTATTTTCTTTTCTTTTTTCTCATTTTCTCAGTCATAATTTTATTTATTTTTTATTGAATTTATTGGGGTGACATTAGTTCACAAAACCATACAGGTTTCAAGTGTACAACCCAATAAAATATCACCTGCACACTGAATCATGCACCTATCACCCCAAGCAAAGTCTCTTTCCATTCTCAATCCCCACCTTTGCCCATCTCAATTGATCCATCTTAGGTTATAATGGCAGACAGAAATCTTAGCTCCAGGGATAGTAACTACAGAGAAATCTACCACAAATAGGGGGAAGCTATTTCTATGCAGCAAAACCTCTAAATTTCTCTACTATTCTCTCAACTCTTTATTACATCTTTAAAAATTTTCAATAAACAAAATTACAATAAAAACTTTTTATGCATGCAAATTCTTTTAAACTTTAAAAATATCTAAACACATTTTAATGTACAGAGGGCAATTAATTTTCCTGGAAAAAAAAAAGGATATGTTAGAGTGATATCTCAGATACCCCACCCCTCTGAAAATATTCTATTCATTCTTCCCAGTGCCTTATAAATAAAAGTCCTGAAAATAATTGAGCTACTCATAAAAATTATGACAATAAAATATTAATAACTAACCTAATAAACAACTTGGAAAAATTTACCCAATTTAATTGTTGAATAATTGTTTTCCTAAATTTGGTTTTAAAAAGCATGTGTTAAAAAAAAAATAAACTGAATTCAAGCTGGAACGTAACTGGGACATGCCAATAAACAGGAACTGAGTAGCACTTTATTTCAAGTTGGCTTGAGTTATTGAAGGAAAGTGGGACAACAGAACAGAAACAGTGCAGACAGACAAGATGTCCCTGGCTCTAGCTCTAAAAAAAAAAAAAAAAAAAAAAAAATTAAGTCGGAAAATAAAGAGGGCGGGGAGCTATAATCTTCTGAGACAAACAAAAACTTGCCAATTTATTATCATAAAAGCATGAGCAGAAGCATTTTATTCTAATTGATCTAAGGATGAAAATTTGGTTTACATCCTATTTTTATGTGGTTATATTAACGTTTAAACATAAATTATGTTAGGACAATATCTAGTGAGTACACTGTAGATATAAAGTTAACACCTAAGATACATATATCATAGAATAACAATAATACATACCTTAAGTGGATCTGCTAGCTCTGCTAGCTGGTTAACTTTCAGTTTAATCGCATCATACTTGTTTTCTGCTTCTACTTTCAGACTTTTAAGATATTCCATATTTTCTTTTTGTTGTTCCATACTTTTCTCAACCATTTTCATTTTCATTTTATTTTCTTGAGCTTCATCTTCCTGATTACATTTACAGAGCATATGGAGTTAATTAAAATACTTTGTTATCAGATAGAAAAGTAGTACAAACAATTCTAAGAGAGAAGACACTACACGCTATAGGCAAATCAGATAAAAGACAAATTCAAAGACTACTAGGGCATTTTCACACTCTCAAAAGCAAATTAGGAAGAAGGAAACAGGTTCAAAATAGTAAGAGATACTATTTAGGACACAAGTTAAAACTATATTGTGCTTGAGGTCATAATCAAAAGGAATAACTTTTATTCTACCCACTTACTTTTCTTTCACAATATAGTACATACTGGTATAAATATCTACCTTGTGCCAGACAATGTGTTAGATGCTGAGTAAACAAAAATAAACAAGACATATTACACATCTTCAAGAAACTTAGTCTATCACCCTAGCCCGTTTGCTCAGTGGATAGCGCAATGGCCCGTGGACTGAAGGGTCCTGGGTTCGATTCCAATCAAGGGCACATGCTCGGGGTCGCGGGCAAGATCCCCAGTAAGGGGCGTGCAGGAGGCAGCCGATCAATGATTCTCTCTCATTACTGATGTTTCTCTCTCTCTCTCTCTCTCCCTCTCCTCTCTGAAATCAATAATATATATAAAAGAAACTTAATCTATCAATAAAAGGAGTTAAAGCAGACAAATAAAATGTGGAAAACAAGATTACTAATAAAAAATGAAGACAAATTCTCATTCGAGTAGAGTTCCACGTGCTGTATATCCCTCAGCAGTTTATGACGTACAGCACAAACACTAAGTAATACTTCTTTTAACAAGATTCTGCAAGCTATCTAATCCATTGTTTACTGTAACTCAGAGAAGCTAAGCTGAATATCATAAACAGCTGCCTGAAAAAAATACAGAATAACAAATATGTGGTCAATTAAAATGAAAACTAATAACTTGGGAAAAAGAAACAATGCACCGAAACCGGTTTGGCTCAATGGATAGAGCGTCGGCCTGCGGACTGAAAGGTCCCAGGTTCGATTCCGGTCAAGGGCATGTACCTGGGTTGTGGGCGCATCCCCAGTAGGAGATGTGCAGGAGGCAGCTGATCGATGTTTCTCTCTCATCGATGTTTCTAACTCTCTATCCCTCTCCCTTCCTCTCTGTAAAAAAATCAATAAAATATATTAAAAAAAAAAAAAATAAAAAGAAACAATGCAAAGAGAACAAGCGTAACTGACTAAAAGGTACCCATTAATATTGATACTGATTCACTCTGAACTATGCTGGGCAGCATGGTTTAAAGTGCCACTGTTTGATTTTAAGAGCACAATTAAGCTTTGATAAAGTTTTCTTCATGTAGTAGATGACAAAATCAAGTATTATTCATGCAAGTTATACAGACAAAACAATAAGGAACTTGAAGGCTATACATGAGGTAGTTTCTATCTTACCTGTAAATGGAGACAATCATAAAAAGCAGCCTTAAGTAAAAGGATTTTAAAAAAAGCTGAGTAGATACTGTTACACTAAATGATAGTTTTGTCCTTTATAACTCTGAGGAAAAGACTCTTACCAAGGTTGCAATATCTACAGACTGGTGTTCTTCTATATTCTCAAGTTCCTGAATTTCAGAAATACTTTTTCTTATTTTCATCTGAAAGAAAGTATTTTAATTTTAGTAATATAAAAATAAATTAAAAATAAAAATAAAGAAAGGCTATATTAATCCATGATGTTCTACTCTGTGTTACAGAAGGATTCTGTATTTAATAAAAGAGACATATTAGTATTAAATGAACCAAAGTAAGTTACATTACCAAGTCTGCCATATTACCCTCACTGGTTACCCGTTCCCACACAAAAAAAAGATGTAAGTACTCCATCTTTGCATTTAAAATGATGATAATGTTGAATTCATAGAGAAAATATTCTAAAATATCCAGACTCAACTTGTGGAAAGATTATTCTAATCCAGGGGTCTTCAGAGTACAATTCAAGTACTGCCTGGATGCCTCTGAAACTCTTGCAGAGATTCATGAGGTCAAAACTATTCTCATAAAAACACTAAGACATTATTCACCGTTTTTACTATTATTTCTCCTAAGTGCTCAGGAGGTTTATAACTCGGTGACGTGTACTTATTGCAACAGATTGATTGCAGAAGGTGACTTGATAATTCAGTTGAGTTTTATTAAGCCAGAAATACAAATTTACTACAAAAATATAAAAATGTCAATCTTCTCACTAAATAGCTTTGGTATTTGGAAAAGTTATTTTTCATAAAAATGTTAGTACGTTAACAAACAATGAGTTTATAATTTTTAAGTGAGCTAATAAATACAGTTAAATTTTGTTTTAATTTTTAACAATGTAAATACTGATAGGTAAAACCCATATATGTAAAAAGCTCTTTTAAGACTGTAAACGGGCTTAACTAAATAAATGGTAGAATTTTAAAAACAGCTTAGAAGTGACAAGATGAGAAAACAAAATGATGCACATATTTTTTTACCTTTAATTCTTTATGTCGTAGTTGGTACCTTCTAAGAAATTCTTCATTGCGTTTAATATCCTTTTCAAGGGCAGACAAATGTTGCTGAAAATTTAATATCTGGGCCTTCTTATTTTCAACCTCATCCTCCAATTCACTGGATAGAGAAGGATAAAAAACAATTTAAAACTATTTCTGAATATTATAAATACTTTAGATCTTTACAAAGAAAAACTAATTAATAGCTTATTTGTAAAAATCCTAATGATTTCAAAAAAATATCTAAACTGGAGCCAAATTTTACTTATTTCATTAATAGGCATTTGTGATATGATTTCTGTGTGGCGGACTTTGTGCATAGTGATAAGCAGAGGCAGAGGTAGAATTAAGACATGAATAACTCAAACCAAAAAGACTCAGGAAATAAACCATACCATCAAAATAGGAACAGGACACTACACGTCCACAGGACCACGGAAAATCAGACTGTGGGAGACATGGCAATTGCATTCTGTAAAGTTTTCAACGTGGGACCAACTAGAGGAGAGGATGGGAGGAACTGCACAAAGGCATCGAGGGGTGAAAAGATAAAATTGACAGCTCAACGTTCACTGTTGGTGAGTAAGTGCTATAACTGCTATGAATGCGTGAGGAATTAAAGTGAATGAAAGGAGGACAATGAAAAGGGATGGAGAATAAAGCAAGCAAATGCTAAAACCATAAAGATCTGGCCAGCATTCACTGTCTTCAGAAATGACCTTTTCCTGCCTGACCACAGTACTTGTCCCCCAGAGTTGAGTGCCTGGTGGAAGTGAACCACCTTTGCAGTTAAGAAAAACTTCTCTGAGAGAGAGTGTGCCATATTTCAGATGCATATTTCCCACGTTTTCACCTCTCTGAAATAATCTTTCAGTCCATGGTTCTATTAGCAGCTTTTTTCTTCCTTTCTGATATATAAAATAACACAGCAACTTAAATTTGATAAATATTATAAATGTGCTACCTTACTGGAATTCTCAAAATTTAAAAAAAAAAAAAAAAGTCAGCTGAATAAATGATAAATGAATAAAAATGAGGAAAGAAGAATAATTGTGGTATTTCTGATAAAAATGGGGCCTGATGCAAAAATTAAAGATGGCTCCTCAGGATTTAATAAGAAATGTTTATCATATATAAATCTATATGTTTATTAACAAATAGTAATTTTGCTAAAACAATAAAAATTTACCAAGTAAATAAAATTTGAAACTAAGAGCCTAAACCAAAAATAAAACCAATAAACAATATTGTTATTAAACATTTTTCTGAATATTTAGAAAAAATTTAAAGAATCAACATAATTGCCCTAGCCGGTTTGGCTCAGTGGATAGAGTGTCGGCCTGCAGACTCAAGGGTCCCAGGTTCGATTCCGGTTGCGGGCACATCCCCAGTAGGGAGTGTGCAGGAGGCAGCTGATTGATGTTTCTCTCTCATCGATGTTTCTAACTCTCTATCCCTCTCCCTTCCTCTCTGTAAAAAATCAATAAAATATATTTTAAAAAATAATTAAAAAAAAAAGAATCAACATAATTTACATAAACAAAATGGCTAAATTTTACAACTTCCCTTTTTCAGGATAGGACAAATTCTGTTATGTATTTTCATATAGTGTTTCTCCTTAGTTTTTAATTATTTTTTACCTGGAGAAAGAACATGTGCTACCTAATAAAATATGTATGAACCCCAAAGGAAGCAGTAGAAATAATATAGCAAAGCCACACTGGACACCAACCTTATTTCAGAATCCACATCTCTGCTTAGGAATTTAGGTCTTGTATATTCAGATGAGTAATAACGTCCTGCAAAAACTTGATCACCATCAGCAGTAAAAGCTTCCCTGCAATTCTTAGGTGGCTTTTGGGACTGCATAACTGCACGAGCTACAGAATTACTCTAAAAACAACAGAGGAGGAATACATTTCTTAAATTGTGCCAAAGCATTTCTGATGCACACAATTTCAAAATTTCTGCCATTGTTTTAAGATTCAAATATTTTTTATTTAAACATTCAAGTAAAATAATTCCATAAAGTTAAACAAAAAAATTAAAAAAACTTTCAAGATTCAAAGAATTAAAACTATTAAGTCTTCAAATCAGCACAGCAAATAATGCTTTATGACAAACTGATACGTTCTATTTTTAAATTCTAATATTGCTATCCATTTAAAATTAAAAATTTTAAGTAACTCTTCACATGAAAATATTTACTTTTACCAGTTAATACAAATCTTATTTTTTCTAAATGACTTTTACACCCTAGAAATGATGCAACTGAATAATAAATTCCAGTAAACGACAACAACCTTGAAATATTTAACCTTTAGAGGAAATAAAAAGGGGAATCAGGCTTAACCTCTCCAGGCACAGACCTTTACAATAGAATTTCATTGTTTTATTTCATATATCCTTCTAAAATATGATAGAGCCAAGCCCACAAAAATTACAACACTTGCAATATACACACTTGGATTACTAATACCATTACTTCTCATTTCCATTAATAAGAAAAACAGACTCTATTGTGTTTGTCTTGATTACGTATTTCTGTTTTAAGTTTCCTTATTCCTTTCCAGCAAATTTATTCCAATAGGTAAAACACAATATGGTGATCAAATCAAACAAGTATATAAAAATGCATATACAGATAAAGAATACATATTGATTTTACAGCAATCAAATTTTTAAGAAAAGAGATTCATAAAGTATCAAGTCAAGTATTTGTTTAAAAAGTAGAATGACAATAATACATGTATCTGTAAGGGCAAGTAAAAAATAAATTTGGCAGGCAATCAAGAAAGCATAAACAAAAAAATTTATAGCATCATGCATCAAAAAAATATATACATTTGTGAAACTGCTTTACAAAGAATAGCTGAAAGTAATGAAGTTCCTGGGGCAAAAAACACAAACCGCCAGCTCTATATTATTCTATAGATTTTCCTACGAGGTACATGCACAGTGATGAAACATCAACAGCTCCAT
The DNA here is from genome assembly GCF_028538775.1 of Myotis yumanensis. NCBI lineage: Eukaryota > Metazoa > Chordata > Mammalia > Chiroptera > Vespertilionidae > Myotis > Myotis yumanensis. Next base: position 5,610,560 of record NW_027223762.1, read on the forward strand.
GATGTAGGAGGGGAACAGGATTTATATAACCTACTTTAGTTCTGAAATTTTTAAAAAAATATAAACACAGCACGCATCTGGTCTTACTTTGATTAGCAGCACTGTTTCTATCCCTCTCATGTCAATCAGGCTATTTGCAACAACTGCGTTATTTATTTCCAAAGCTGTCAGCACCGTTGGGAACTCTGGATGATAAGCAGCTCTAAGAGACAAAAGTACATAAGGATTAGCATCAAACTTTAATTATATGTGAACATCCCTACATATATATTAATGGGTGAGTAGATGATAGGTAATGATAAGATAATGAAAAATATCTGGTAACATTTGAAAATATCTGATTAGGTTTATTTATTTACTTAGCAAACATTTGTATGTGATAGGCACTGTTATAAGAATATTATATGCTCATCTAATCCTAGAGCAACAATGAGATAGATTATACTATTCTCTCCCTTTTTCTTTCCAGAGGAGAAGCTTCAGATTTTAATAAGTTCCTCAATGTCATAGAGCTTGTTAAATGCCTGGGTTAGGATTTAAACCAGGCAGCTCAGCTCTAGAGCCCAGATTCTTCTTCTTCTTTTTTTAATAAAGTAGCGTTGGCACATGATATTATATTAGTCTCAGGTTTACAACACAGTGACTCAACATTTGTAGAGCCCAGATTCTTAAACACTATGCCCTACTGCCTGTTACAGTAATTACACCTTTCTTAAATCTTACATGCTATCATACATAAAAATAAAAGTCAATTAACTAAAAAAGTGAAACAATATTACTACTGAGATAAGAAAAACTGAAGTAAAGATTATTATGAACACAGAGGAAATATGAGAGAAATGATATTCTTAGGAATTATAATTTGGGCTCCCTAAAGAGACATTCACTCTTTCAACTAAAATTTTAAACATCTGTGCTATTAACAGCACTGAAGAATGGATACACCAAGAACAGAAGGTGCAGAAGCAATGAGTATCTAAAGGGGAAATGGTCATGGTAGTCTTAGTACTTCTTAGTCCTACAATTCTAAAACAAAGAAAGTATCTTTGTATATACAGGGTGGGGCAAAAGCAGGCTTACAGTTGTATGTGAAACAGAGTTTATTCTTACATTATTAGTTATTAAATATTGCATTATTTTCCATAGGGACAACTGTAAACCTACTTTTGGCTTAAGCAACTGAAAAATGAAGATGGAGAAGATTCTAGGAAGAGCAGGTTTTAGGGTAGAAATCAGGAGACTGGCTTTTACACAAATTAAATTTGAATGTTTATATTCCCCAACTTCAGTTGCAACTAACCTGTCAGGGGTCATTTTTTACCACAGCAATGTTGTCTGGTAGCACAACTGAAATTTCGCTTTTATGGGGTTTAAGAAACCAGGGATCAAACTAGAAATCAACTTAATGTAAAATTCCCATGCAGAAAAAGAAAACACTTACTCTTAACTCCCAATCCTTATCCTATATAATAAAAGCCTAATATACTAAGTGTCCGACCAGTCACTATGATGTGCACTGACCACCAGGGGCAGACGCTCTGATCGGTAGGTTAGCTTGCTGCTGGGGTATGGCCGATTGGGACTGGGCGAGATGGGCCGGACATGCCCTGGAGCCCTCCTGTGGTCCCTCCCCGAACCCGATCATGCACTGATGGAGTCCCTTGGGCTGGCATATGCCCTCTCACAATCTAGGACTCCTTGGGGGGATGTCAGAGAGCCGGTTTTGGCCTGATCCCTGCAGGCCAGGCCGATGGACCTCGTGCACCGGGCCTCTACTTTTTAGTATAAAAGCCCAAAATCAACAATTCTAATACAGAACTTAACTACTTTTGACAAATCCACTTTTTTTCTTATATTTTTCCTAAATCAATTGTTGGCACATCTGTTAGGTAGTCACTCCAGCCAAAAACCTAGCAGTGATTCTCAATTCTTCTTTCTCTTATATTGAAGTAACATGTGTTATTTTGTCCTAAATATCTTTTAATCTGTTCCTTACTATCTATAATGCAAATGCTATTTTTGCAGAGTAATTTATGATGTAATGCTTCCATGCAATTTGCATATAAAACTCTATTTGCCTAGAAGGCAATTGGTCATCAGTTAGAAGACCAATCATTTTCCTCTCTCCTCTGATTTCTTCACTAACCTACCTCCTAACATTTATTTACTCCCTTACCTCAACCGCAACTATAACTTGTAATCCAATTTTATCAAAGCTGACAAAGAATAAATTAGGGACTGTACATACTTAGAAATACAATGGGCAGCCAGCCAACAGCTAGTAAAGAAGCCAGTTTGGGTATCTTGCCTTGAAAGGTTTGTTAGGGTCATTAAGGAAAACAATCACAGCTCTTTATGGAATCTCCGAAGCACATGAACAATGAGTGCCTAAAGTTTTCCCTTAATGCCTCCCTCTTTATTTGTCTAGGTCTGGCACCATTTCCCCCATCAGCATAATTCCTAGGCCACACTACATCTATTTCACCGTACTGACTCCCACAACAGACCTCAAGGCAGAGCGTATCTCTCTTGTTTATCTACCAGAAGAGAACAAAGTGGCCTGATGCAATTTTATTTATCAGTAGTACAGATATGGTTAACATCAAAATGTTTTCATTCTTTGTGACTTGCACATGATTAAGCAAAACCAGAAACAGTATTTAATTACTGATTCCTTACCTGTGTCGTACATCATACATGTCATTCCGAAACTCAGAAACTATTATCTGTGGCCGTGAGGTCCCTGGTAAATAAAACTTTCTCATCAGTGCCTGAAGTACTCTTTCATCAGAATGATTATGGCAACAATAAGCTTGCAGAAGTCCTTTTAAGCAAGATTCAATAGCCAAAGCAAGTTCAGGATCCCGAAGGTGAATGCAAGCTCCTAAAAGTGAGAAAAAATTATTAAAGGCCCATAAATACTTATTTTTAAATATTAATGTAACTATCTTTTAAAAATAGTTCATAATGATTTTAAAATATTCTCATGTAAAGCAGCTTAAATGATATTACAAATCTTACTTTAACTGAATGGGAAATGCCACATATCCACTCATCACACTGGGAGGAAACCCACTCTACTCTTTGAAAAAAGCTGTCCCACTGGAATGTAAATCAACAGTGGTTTTTCTACGTACATTTATAGATTCCAGCCTTTGAATGGTATTTTGAAAATCAATCAAAAGATTTAGAGATTCTTTATTTTTTTTTTATAAAACTGATTAACATTGGAACTTTAGACTTACAACAGGAAAAAATGCCTTTCACTGAAATAGATCCTGGCATAGAGGTACATATTTAATTAAAGAGACATTACTACAATACTTAATATTGTATATAGCACTGTACTTATACAACAATACAGTACTTTACTAACAAAATAAGTTTATATTTTCACGTAACAAGGTACAGAATTAGAGATAACTCCGTAGGAGAACTCAACTGATTTTCTAAAATCTCAGGTATATATGGAGATATTTAAGTAATCCCAGATTTTACAGTTGGAAGAGGACTTAGAAACAATGTTGTCCATCCTTAATAGAAACTAAGAAACTCAGAAAAACACAAGTCATTTTTTAAAGGTTACACAAAACTCAGGTGGTGAGTATCCTTTCAAATATGTCTTAATGTCACTGGATTTTCTTACTAATCAGTTACATTCAAGTTAGTTCATTTATTTACTCATTCAGGAAAAAAAAAATCAAAATCAGATTATTTACTCTAATTATTTTCATAAGTTCTCTTTTGAGTATTTTATGCTTTAAAGATACAAAAGCAAAGTTACAAACTTTAAGGAAACTCATCACTATTTCTTAAAACATGTACAATTAAAATCCACACATAACTATATAGCTCTTTGATAACAGGTTTAAAATTAGATTCAATAGACCCACTCCTAAAATTAAAACCTTATTTCTAATGTTTATTATATCCTGACTAAATGGTGACAAATACCTAAGGGGCCTACAGGTTTATAGGTAAAGTGCCCACGTCTATAAGCATCGTCTATTGCTTCAAGAAGAGCTGGAACATGAGGGCCAAATCGTTTCAGTCGATCAGTTTTACTATCTTTCAGTTCTTTCAGCTGCCTCTGATTATAGCTCAGTGTATGCTTCACATCTAATTCTTCTCTCCTAAAATATAAAAGTGGAAGAACAGAGCAGACGTGATAAAATTACACAGAAATATTCACCCTTCTCCCCTAACACCTGTATACCAGTAACAGAGCCCGCTACCCTAAAAACTAAAAGCAGATAGATCAGTGGTTCCCAACCTTCTGGCCCTTTAAATACAGTTCCTCATGTTGTGACCCAACCATAAAATTATTTTTGTTGCTATTTCATAACTGTAAAACTGTAATGTTGCTACTGTTATGAATCGTAATGTAAATATCTGATATGCAGGATGGTCTTAGGCGACCCCTGTGAAAGGGTCGTTCGACCGCCAAAGGGGTCGCGACCCACAGGTTGAGAACCACTGAAGATTTCTTTATTTAAAAATAATGGTGCAACTAGAGAAAAATTAGTCAGAAATCCAAAAAAAAAAAAAAAAAAAAAAGATGCAATAATGGGGACTAGAAATCCCAGAAGTTATTCAACTTTAAGAGTGTAAGAAAAGTCTCAAAAAACGATTTTAAAAGGCCCCTAAATTATGTGGAACAAACAAAAACCCCCATATTTTCTTACTTCCTATAAAGAGCAACACTATGATTTTCAAGTAATTGAAAAAAATAAGTGTAAGCATGTTGAAACTTACCTAATTCTAGTATATTCTTCTTTGTCCTTTTCTATGGCTTGCTGAAACTGCTCCATCTCTTGATTGACAGAAATTTCTTGATCCTGTAAGGACTTTACTCTGTCTTTTAACCAAGATATTTTTCTTTGCCTTTCCAACCGCTCAGGTTCCAAAGATTGATCAGCACTAACAGTAAATAATCCAAAGTGGAAAATGTTAAATGAAAAGCCTAACATTAAAAAAACATAAAGCAATGTGATAAAACCCTTTAACAATAATACAGAAAATACAATACTCCATTTCAACTAGACTATTTTATTATAAAATGAGGGAACCATAAAAATGACAAAGTAGCTATTTTACCTTTTTTTTAATTCTTCAATTCTTTTGCAAAGCTGCTCATCATCTTTCTTTAATGCTCTATACTCATCCAGGGAACGGTTATATACAATCTAACGAAAAATTAAACACACTTCAGTAAAATAAAAATAAATATCCCATTCAAGTCCACTTTGCCAAGTCTTCAAATCAGTGGCTGAATATAAGCAGAAATACATTTTTAAAATAAAAAAGTACATAAATGACCAAATGAAAACATTTTTTAAAGTCTTAAAGCAACACAGATTTCAACACAATTACAAAACCTCTACTTCTAAAAATAAACAAAGAGTATTTATATTTGACATGCAGTTTTTAATATTCCAGATTGGACAATTTCTCTCACCTCGGCTTCATGATAGGCTCTTTTCTTAGCAGTAACATCTGCTTTCAATGCCATACATTCAGGTGCTCGTGCATTTGTCTCTTCACTAATCTTTTCCAGTTTATCTTGAATATCCTTGTATTTGTTTTCTGCTTCATTAAGTCTGACCTTTAAAAAAATAACATTGTTGGCATATGTTTTATTTTTCTTCAATAAATAGAAATTTAAAAAATTATATATAGTTCACACCCCAATAATAAATTTAATTTCACTGATTAAATAAACTCAAGATATCAGGCAAGCAAATATAATTATAAAATACTAAAATGTATTAAATTTTAATTCCACACTTCCAACAAATATGTTATCTTCTGGGGATACAATAATGCTGTAGTAACTGTCTTCAAGTAACACAATTAAAGAAAGACAGACACAATTCAGCAGAGAAATAGGCATGCAAATTGGTCATACAGTTTGAATAGATTAATGCTGAAGTCAGGTATGCCTATTTATAATTGTGGAAGCATACAGAGGAAACCCATAGCTTTGCCAGGAAAAAATAAGGCATGTCTTCAAAGCAGGAGTAGCATTTGAGCTGAGGTGGGAAAGATTTAATAAAAATGTACCAGGAGAAAAGCTGGGAAAGGGATTAGAAATATTTCTGGAGATTAAACTGAGAACGTAGTGGCGGAAGATGAGATGACGAAGTACAAGGGTCTTGAATTCCACAGTGATGAGCTTACAGCTTAATCCTAGACAACTGGGAGACAAGATATGACCAAATCTGTACAGTGAGTCACTTTGGAAGCACAAGAAAGGAAGGGTGGAGAGGAAAATAAAAGAAAATGATTTCAGTAAGAAGTTAAGAGAATATTCTGAAGCAAAAATAATTAGGGGCCAGGATGGGGTACTGACAATGGATTAGAAGTGGCAAATATGAGAACAATTTAGATCAGGAATCAGCAACTTTTTCTGCAAAGAGCCAGATAGTGTATGTCTCAGAATTTGTGAGCCATATTGTCTCTCACAGCTAGTCAACCAGACACGCTAAGTTTAAAGTTTCTGGACCAGGTTATATAAAGCTGTGAAGACAGACATTTGAATCAGTGCTCAGGATAAACATTTGAACAGGAAATATAGACTAGGGAACTGTCAGTATTAGGATATTTAGGAAGCATTACAGAGAATGATAACGAAGTTCTATTATTAAAACATTGATAGTAAAATCTGTATGCTTTTTTAATAAAAATTGAAGTTGGTCTATGTGTTATACACAATAAACATCTCATATATTTTCAGTTTTAAATTAGGTTATACAAGTTTAAAGTTTGCTTTAGACCAGTGATGGCGAACCTATGACACGCGTGTCAGAGGTGACATGCAAACTCATTTTTTTGGTTGATTTTTCTTTGTTAAATATATATAAAATAAATATCAAAAATATAAGTCTATGTTTTACTATGGTTGCAAATATCAAAAAATTTCTATATGTGACATGGCACCAGAGTTAAGTTAGGGTTTTTCAAAACGCTGACACGCCAAGCTCAAAAGGTTCACCATCACTGCTTTAGACACTATTCAGAAACCTTCGATTCAATAGCCATTCTATAATCAATAACTGAGCATATATTATGGGAAAGTTTTTACGTAAGACAGAGGGTGAAGGGCATAAATATAAAATTAGATAGTCTTTATCCTCCAGAAATTTACCACTTACTACATAAAGTGCCCAAATAGTTAAAGTGGAGCAAACACCTACAGAAGCAAATTTTACCCAGCCTCCAGATTTTCCTTTTCCAATTTGGAAAAAAGGGGTGAGCACCCAGTACTCAGACTGGATTCTATTTCTAGATTGGTGAATACCTAAAGAGGGAAGTAACTTAAAGTTTTTTCACATGAGAAGCTAAAAAAGGAGGTCGAGAACAATACAGTGAAAATTTCAGAACATTCTCTCCAAAATGAGTATGTGAGGTGAGAGAAGTAGGTGGGATTGAACTTCCATTTATTACCTGAAGAGGGAGTAATAAACTCAGCCCAGAGATCACCAAGAAAATGTACAATCTGTAGCATTTGTTATTTTTCATACTTATCTATTACCTTTAATAGCTTAATGTCAGAACCTTTAAAAGAAAAAGACATATCTGTTTAACTTGGAGGCACAGAAAAAACCAAGGTAGGGAAGATTATATCCTATTACATCTAAGCTAGGGGGCCAACAACTACTAAGTAGAATAAAATACTCAGAGGTAAATCAACCACACTGAATATGGGGGGTGAGTTGTGGGGTGGGGTGTCCTATATAGAAAGAAAAGGCTAGGAACCTTACTTCTGGGATAATACGGTGTGGAATTCCGCAGTGCTAGCTACACACCCTTGTGAACATACTAAAATTCCACTGACCTGTAAATTTTGCAAGGGTGAATTGTATGGTATATGAACTATATCTCAATAAAGCTGTTTAAAAACGAATGGAGCCCGGCTGGCGAGGCTCTGACCTATGAATCACGAGGTCATGGTTCAATTCCTGGTCAGGGCACATGCCTGGGTTGTGGGCTCAACCCCAGTGTGGGGTATGTAGGAGGCAGCTGATCAATGATTCTCTCTCCCTCTCCCTTCCTCTCTGAAATCAATAAAAATATCTTAAAAAAAAAAAACCAACAAAACAAAACAAAAAAAACGAATGGGAAGGCGAGAATAAAGTGTGGATCTGCTATATCTTAAAAAGATCCATGTGGAGGATCCCAACAGAAAATGACTACCTTTATGTACCACTCAACCAACTTCTACCTCTAGGCCCAAGTGGAAGACAGTTTTCTTGAATCTTAGCTGATCACATCCAAATAGTGTCCTCTCTTTAGAAGTATTGCCACAACACTCCTTGAACAAAAGTTTAGGTCAGCTTCACTTGAGTAATAAATTCAAAGTAGGTAAATATATAGGTTGGAACTGCTACTTTTGTAAGTCATAATAGTCTAATATCAGCAATCTCATATGATTCAACATACTAAATCTATATAAAAATAGTAATTACCTGCTGTTCTTCCATTTTCCTTTCAAGTCTAGCAGCACGATCTTCTCCAATTTTGATATTATCTCTGATAGCATTCAATTGTTTTTCAATTTCATTGACCTAAAAAGAAATTATATAGAAAATCACTAACTGTAGCCAAATATACTGATACTATATGTGAATAAATAATTAAGTGAAAATTACCACTGCCCAAGCCATTTCATGTTTCAAGCCTTCTAAGTTAGTCTTCATTGTACTTAAAGCAGCAATAATTTGAAAACGTTCTTCTTTCTCTAAACACTGGCGCTTCAGTTCAACAAGTCGCTTTTAAAAAAAAGATAGATTTCTTACTAACATTGAAAAGACAAGACGTTTCACAAATGTATTTCTTCTGAATACACTGCCTAAACAAGTACTAAAAAGATTTGCTAGGAAATGACTTCTTTAAGACAAAAATAAAAAATATTTTTGATTCTTTGGTATATTTTACTAGGTACAGCAATTTTGTTAATTTCTGCACTATAAAAATGACCACACTACCACATTTGAAGGGATAATGTGGGAAATAAAAATAAATATGGTCACCCCTGCTTTTGGAGTTTTCACTTAGTGAACCATAAAACTATAAACTTAATTTTAATATATAAAAACTTGAAGTAAAAATACCAGTGAAACAACTCATACATTTGACCTGAGTCAGTCATTAGTACAAAAGAACAAGCTGTATAAAACTGACTAAATAACAAAAGAACAAGACCCAGAATCACACAAAAATTGGTTGAACTTAATGTATTGGATGAACAGTTGAAATGTAAGCCTTATGACTTTGAAGTCTCTGATTATCAAACAGAAAGGATGCATCTTCAGGAATCTGAAGAAAGTATAAGAACAAAACATAGCATATGTAAAAACAAATTTAAGTAAGTCCCACTGGCTTGCTTCAAGCAAATTTGCAGCTGCAAAGCTGGGAGTACGGAGGTGACAGCTGCCTCCAACCCATCAGTGCTTGATGAATGTTAACACTGTACTAGGGAAATGAAAGAGTCATGTACCATATATAAGTATAAATGCATATTATGTTTAATACTAGAGGCCCAGTGCACAAATTCGTGCATGGGTGGGGTGTGTCTGGGCCAGTCGTGGGGAGGGGCAGTGGGCGGCTGGCCAGCTGGCCCCGCCCCCGATCGGGGTGTTGGGGGACAATCGGGGACTGGGCTGGCCTGGGGGGAAGTGGGGGCCATCAGGGCCCAGATCAGGCTGGTTGGCTGCCACAGTGCGTGTCACAGACACCAGTCGTTCCGCCATTCCAGTCACTGGGCTTTTATATATATAGATAGAGGAAGTAATACATGTACATACCCATTATTACAAAACAAAAGTAAAGGCTAGTAAATACCCTAAATATATAAAAACCACACTTCATATACTTCATAGGGTACTTTGAAAATATTACTTTTATATAGACAGATAGCTACACTAATAAAACACAAACATGCAAATTGACTGCACCTTCGCTACACCTTAAGCCACGCTCACCAGCCAATCAGAGCAACTATATGCAAATTAATCCAACCAAGATGGTGGCCGGCAGCCACGGAGCTAGAGCAAGCAGGAGGCTTGGTGGCCCCAGTGATGGAGGAAGCCAAGCTTCCCGCCTGCCCTGGCCAGCTCTGAGCTCCACTCAAGGCTACAAAGTTTCAATTATAGAAGGTAAATAAATCCCAGAATTAAAAAAAAAAAAAAAAAAAAAAAAAAAAAAAAAAAGGAGAGGCTGGGAGCTTCCATCACCAGGGTGCTTGGCCAGCCTGAAAACGGCCCTCAGCCCCTCACCCAGACTGGCCAGGCACCCCAGTGAGGACCCCCACCCTGAAGGGGGTGTGACCAGCCTGCAAACACCCATCAGCCCCTCACCCAGGCTGGCCAGGCACCCCAGTGAGTTCCCCACCCTGATCTGGGACACCCTTCAGGGCAAACCAGCCGTCCCCCACCGTGCACCAGGCTTGTATCCTATATAATAAAGGGGTAATATGCAAATTGACCCTAATAGCATAACGACTGGGAATGACTAGTCACTATGACACACATTGACCACCAGAGGGCAGATGCTCAATGCAGGAGCTGTCCCCTCCTGGTGGTCAGTGTGCTCATACAGGGGGAGCTCTGCTCAGCCACAAGCCAGGCTGATGGCTGCCAGCACAGTGGTGGTGGCGGGAGCCTATCCCACCTCCTCAGCAGCCCTAAGGATGTCCGACTGCAGCTTAGGTCTGCTCCCTGCTGGTAAGTGAACATCCCCTGAGGGCTGCCGGGCTGCCAGAGGGATGTATGACTGCCAGTTTAGGCCTGATCCCCCAGGGAGTGGGCCTAAGCCAGCAGGTGGACATCCTCCGAGGGGTCCCAGACTTCAAGAGGGCATAGGCCGGGCTGAGGGACGCCCCCCCCCCCCCCCCCGAGTGCACAAATTTTTGTGCACCGGGCCTCTAGTATACACATATAAACATAAATGATTTTATAATAACATTTATACCTATAGAATTTTGACTGATCTCAAAAATAACTACATTAAATGTTTACAAACCTCTTCTCCTTGACTTATCTGCTCCTTTGTTCTTTCTTTTGTTTCCATTATGTATGAATAATCTTCTTTCATTTGTTCTAGTTGGGTTGCTTTCATGAAAAACTATCAACAACAAGGAAAACACAATTAAGAATTTGAAAATTTCCATGGAACTCTAAAAATAAAAAATTGGGTCTTCAAAACTTTTAGACCAATTATGTAAACAAGACATGAAAAACATACGTAAGCACACATAGACACAAAAGAATATGTCTCATTTCAGACCCAAAATTTACTTAATCTACTATGTTCGTATCTACATGTTCATTTGCAAAAGTTCTTAAAACTCCATGAAAGAAAACACTTTTGCTGTGATAGTAATACCATTTTGAAAGCTTATTTTTACTGATTCCCATTCTTTAAGCAAAAATGGAAACAGAGAAAACATCTGTATGCTTGATCTTAGTACACTGCAATTTTTAGAAAAGGAAATACTTAAACCCATTCAAAAGTTACACTGTAAATTTTAGTAGCATTTTGAGATTTAAACAATTTAAGGTATAAAAAGTATTATTCAGACAAAGCTAAGAAACATGATTTCTTATGTTTGGGATTTCAACCTGAAATTCATAGACACAGACAACAAACAGTATGATGCTCACCAGGGGGAAGAGGGTGGCAGCTAGTAAAGAGTAAAGGGGAGGCAAACATATGATGCTAGAAGATGATTTAACTTTGGGTGGGTGGTGGGCACACAATGAAATATACATATCATGTATCATAGAAATATAAACTTGAAACCTATATGGTACTACTAACCAATGTTACCCCAATGAATTTAATAAAAACTTTTTAAAAAGTTATATATGTGTGGCTAATCATTCCTTTGTATTTTCTTAAAGATTAATTTTAGAAAATAATAGCTCATTCTCCCTCAGAATTAAAAGCCAAAATGTGAACCAAGAATTTACCAAAAGATTAACATTTTTGGTAGTGTTAATTTATCATCTTACTTAACAATTTCCTAAATTAGTCCCTATAATAATTACTTTAAATAGGTGGCTCATTAAAAAACCCTCAATATTTACTGTGGAAACAAGAATTATGTTCAGAATATATGCTTAAACTATGAATGTGTTCTTTTATTAAGTTCATTTACTTAGTGTTCCTTACTTTGTACTTGTCTCCCTCATTTTTAGACTGTAAAAACTGCTTGCTCATCTCTTGTGTTAAAACAGAAACCGGATTATCCACCTGAAAAAAGCAAACAAGCAAAAAAACAAAAGGTTATTTTTGAATACGTCAATTTAATGCCTTAAAGATAAACAAACTGAATATATACAATACAACTGACCTATGGTACAATCAAGCAGGCTAAGTATTAGCCAGTGGTTAGAGCATTAGGGCAAATATATAAAGAAAAATGTTATAATAGAGAAAATGTTTCAATATTTCATGAGACTAAAATATATACTATAGTCAAAATTAAATATTCTGCTATTACATGAGGGCACAGCTACAAGAATTCTCTGAAGAAGTGTTTTTACTGGAAAGTTTTCATTTCTTTTATCTCTTTTATAGAATATCACTCCTAGCTACTCTTAACCATTGGACAAGAGGCGGGAAAGCCCAAGCATGGGATTCAGCTGCCTTGAGACCTAGTTTGGGCTCTGTTTCTACCCTCCTATGTAGCCTTGGGCAACTTAGTTTAAATACAAAAAGTCCAACTCAGTTTCTTTTTAATCAGAATTATGATAAGTATCGTTTCTGTTTCTTATAGCAGTTTTTCAGAGTTCTCACTTGTTATATCTTCATGAAGACATAAAAGAAATGGAAATGCTGGAGTCATTTCTATCTTTTGGAGCGGGGAGGCATTTTAAATAAGCCATTGCTTGGATTCGACCACCTTTGGCTAACAAGTTAAAGTACAGTTAAGGTAATCGTAAAGTATACTAACAGTTCAAATTATAGTTGAAAAAACTTAAAAAAATATTACTTGTTTCAAAAAGATTTATACTTTATATACCTGGTGTTAGTAACAAAGCAATTGGTATGTTAGAAAATAATCCTGTTCCTAAGTGATAGAATATGTAGGGCCAGTATAAACGAGGAAAGTTTTAAACTCCTTCATTTTACCATCTGTAAAATACCAACTTAGCAATTACCTGTATATTAAAATGATCAAGAATTGCAATCAGCTCTTCTTTCCTAGTAGAAACCACGGTGCCTAGTTTCAGGAAAGACAAAATAACCAGACTGTTTCTAGGGCAATAATACAGAAAAAAACTGAGCAGTTAATCAGGTACCCACAGAGGGAGAGGCACAGATGCAGTGACTGTGCTTCTCCTCTTCCCGCAGCTCAACATGTTCTGTTCCTTCTCATCTCTGGCTCCCATAACTCTTAACACTCACTTCCTTTTTATGTCCTTTCCCACCTTTTGCTAACCATCTCTTTCCACATGTGATAGAAACTATGGGGGTGAAAGAAGGTTTGCAGATGAGAACAAAATGGCATAGCCTATTTCAAACAAATCCAAATTCTGCCAATCGTGGTTTTGTAGAATGTCTGGTGGTACAACTATGTATAATATTTGTATGCATATATACACATATGAATACATACATGCAACCAAGGAACCATCTTACAAGAGATTTCAAGAGCTTAGTGCCCTTCCAATAAATACCAGCACAATCACTTAACTCTTTTAAACTAGACATTTACTAATATTTTATATGAAATGAAAAGAACTTCATAACAAACCTGTTTCACTTTTAAGTTTATAAGATCGACTTCCATCCATGCTGATGTGTTGCTGCACCACTATAGAGTTTCCATACACATTTCCTCTATAGGCATCATCTCCTCTGTTCCTTAATGTTATTGAGATGTCTGCTGAGCTAAAGCAATAAGGTTAAGTACATGAAGATACCAGTGCAATTACAGTACTAGGTCACTAAATTTTCAAAACTTCCAAGTAATTTGGCTAATTCATTTGAAAAGTTACTGTACACCAGATATCACATCTAACAAAAAAATTAAAATTGAGACTAAGGGAAGCTTTATAAAAAAGAACTGACTATTCTATCTAATATAGAAACGATTTGTTAAATAACAAGAGCACACATGCTTCAGAAACAATGAGAGACACTCATTTCCCCACACACTTTTTGTTGTCAGGAGAAAGGGGTGTATACAGGCAATTAGGTGAGGAGGATGGGGGAGTGGCATAGAGGGAAAGAGCAGCAAAGGCACTACCTGCCTAGAGGCAAAGGCACAGAGAAAACCAGAGACAGGAGACACTTGGTTCTGAGGTCTCTCATTTCTGGTCACTCATGAGACCCAATTCTACTTCCTCTTGGAAGCTTGCAAGATATATATCCCTGCATCTTTACAATAAATCTCCTTTTCAAAAGCTTCCCTGAATGGGTTGGTGTATGTGTTTTCTTTTATTCAGAAATACCTAATGAAGACAGATATGCTCCTGCCAAATTGTAATTACCAGGATTGTTACAAGCTCTCTGAGTTGATTCTAATGAAGACTCAAGGCTGAAAATCAATAAGTAAAGTATGATTGGAAAGGGCAGCTGAACTACAATACGGTGCAAAAAAAAGTCTCATTAACTAATATGATTACCTCATATTAAGTGAATGTATCTCATGAAAACACTGATTGATTGATTGATTGATTGATTGATTGATGTTTTACAGAGAGGAAGGGAGGACAGAAAGTCAGAAACATAGATGAGAAACACCAATCAGCTGCCTCCTGTATGCACCCCCACCGGGGATTAAGCCCCCAACCAAGGAACATGCCCTTGACTGGAATCAAACCTGAGACCCCCTAGCCCATGGGCAGACGCTCTATCCACTGAGCCAAATGGGTCAGGGCCTCATGAAAACATTTTACAATAAAGTGATTGTACATGCTGTCTGAATGATCAAAATCTCTCAATTAGCAAACATCTACTTTATTATTCTCATTCCTAGCTTACAGCTTGTATTTCAAAGCTACCTTTAGTATTGTGAGAACTTTGGGGGCACTGACACCCTGTTGCTATATGAATTTAATATAAGAAAGCCAAGTTATTAAAAAAATTCAGAGTTAAGAAAAAAGTCTCATAGTACTTCAAAACACCTGTAAAAGGGGAGAAAGATAACCGAGCTGGGCCCTAACTGCTTCCTCCCAACCACACTGACGTGGCTGAAACTGAATTTGGGTCAAGGGCCACAGTGTCTGTAAATTCGGGAGATGCATATGTGAAGAGAGACAACTATCAATGAGATATGACAACACAAACAAGCAGTGCCAGGTAAGCATGTGGCTTCTTTCTCAGCTCCGGATGAAACAACCTCACAAAGGTAACTGGCAGCACACACCAATTGTACTGAGGACCAAGGAAAAAACCATGTAAAAATACAACCCATCTGTCCCTTCTCTGGGTAGCCAGCTCTTCCGCAGTAAGTTCTGTAACCTTGAGTTTTAGTCCTTCCATCCCCCACTCCCAATGCCACAGCTGATGGCAAAACAAGACAGGTACGAAGATCCCAACACCACCAGGGCTGGATCCGGAAGGCTGAGGGAGGAAACGGTGAACTGTCATGTTTAAGAGAAACCTAACTAGTCAGATCCATGAGAGCTGAGCTCACTGTGAGAGGTTTCCAAGGGCGGAGATGTATCAGAGGATAGTGGAATCATTGTCCCTGTATAACTGAAAAAAGGGCTGGTGGATGGATGGGCTGAACCCCAGGTAAAGGGTCTTAAGGCACAGTTCTCTGGTTTCTCCTAACCATGCTGGGCAAGCATCTCTAAGACAGTTAACAGCCCGGGTGTCACAAATGAAGGGTGAAATGTTTGACATGGAGGAAGGAGAGCCCTGAGGCCACCTCACACCTGTGCCCGACAAGGCCATTCCTCAGACACACCGGGATAGCCACATAGACTTTAGGCACAGAACAGACTACAAATAGAACTGGAAAGCTCAATGAGCTGATTCCGTAAAAACCTGATGACAGAATCAGACACTATAAATTAAGGGGAATTTTACAGATACCAAATGTTTTAAATGAGGAAACGAATGACAGGAATAATAATGGGTCTGGAAAAGCTGTTTATAGCTACTTTTTCAGACAAGGTCAGTAAAAAGGAGCCTGAGCCCACATTAAAGCTTTTAACTGTTATTAACTCTGTTTAAAATATATTGATGTTCCTATCTACAGACAGCTGTGTCCTCAAAAGCTGGTGATTGTGTAAGCTAGCCCTTTTCTTCCTTTCTTCCTTTTAATGGTTTTCCAAGGGCAAGTCTCAGAACAAGTTTCTGCTTTGGTTCAGGTACCTCCAAAATGGGAAAAAAATTAATTAATTAATTGAGTCATAAATCATTTAGTGATACCAAAAAAAGTAATTTCTTCCTGAAGCTTCCATTTGAAAGATCAATGCATTATCTGGCTAGGTGGATGAGGTGATTATTTGGACAACTAAGAAATGTATAGTTATATAATGAATTAAAACTGAGACCAAACTATTAACTAAAAAGTGTTAAGATAACTAATTTTTTATTTCAGACATAATTTTGTTTGGGGACTATGGAGAAGAAGAGCTTGCTGGGCTAAGGCCCAAATAAGATAAGTAGTGACAAAAAAATATGCTGGAAAATTCTTACCAAATAGTTCTTTTCCAAGGCCACACAGCATGGGAAATCGTTTACTGTGTATCTTTCCCCTGCTTCTCCTGAGTCAGCTTGGAACCCTGGCTCGGGGTTCAGATTCCTAAGGTTTCTGAGAGATACATCAGAAACTGCAATCCTGATTCACATCCCTCCCCGTTCTATTGTTTAGTAATAAAATGGGGGGAGTTAAATGGATATGACACTGAGCAGAGGAAAGTTTGTTATACAAGAAAAAGGCTTCACTATTAATTATCCAAGTGCCTGATGTTTTGGGCGTCGGACGTGTGAGAGGAACGAGTACTGGAAGCAGCCCCACTCTGGGAGCTATGACAGTCTGGGACATCTAGTTGTCAGGAGAAACAAGGTCCCTACTGAGCCATCTGAGGCACTATTTTTTTAAATTTTTTTATTGATTAAGTTATTACATATGTGTCCTTATCCCCACGTTACCCCCATCTGAGGCACTATTAAAAAAAAGTAAGGACATCATCCTGAAGAGAGCTCCTAATAGGCAAAAGGCCATGAGTCTATGATGATGTAAACTAGGCAATTACTATAAAGTTATGTGAAGGCAAGCTGCAACAAAAAAATATAAACTTGAAGCCAAAGGAGTAGTTATAAGACCATTCACCAAGGGTCAAGATGGACCACAAATAGATTCGTGACTGAGGCCCTCAAATCAAACTCATTGGTGAATCACCTGAGTAAAGGATATAAAAATTAGAGACAGAGAGTAGAATACTCTTTTGGAATTCTTAAAGCGCTGGAGGCAGAAATTTTGTGCAGGGACACCTTGGCTGGTCACAGACTCTGCCTTCACCTGTGTCATACCAACGTGGACTTGCCAAAGCTGGGTTTGGAACAAGAGTCAAAGTTCAGTGTTTATAAATATTGCTTTAAACACAAGCACATAGATTTATCACTGCTCATTCTTCCAGAAAGGTAACAGAAACAGGCACATGGCAATAATCTGCACAAGCTTTCTGTCTGGAGATGGATAACAGGCAACAGTGGGCCATGCTGGGAACAGGGGTAAGAGAAAGGAATGGAAAGCTGTGATTCCTGTGCTCCAGTTCTGGGAAGCCACTTCATTTCCTAAAACGCCTACATGAACTGTGAATCTAAAGTAGCTGCTAGTACGAAAAAACTGAAAAATGCATGTAGAAAGCAAACACTTACTTCTGTCCATCTTTCACAAAACCTTTTAAAGAAGATCCTCTATTAGTAGCGATTGCTTTTCCACCAAGACCGACTATGAGAGCTGTGAGTACTGCACTCTTCCCACCTAAAGAAACAGGAGTTGAAGAAATCACATTCATTAGAGAGCGAGAAAAGGAAGGGCTGACACCTATAATTCGATGTGAAAATTTCAGAATAAAAATGTGAATTAGCCTAACCCTGAAAGTATTACACTTCAATTATAATTTTTTTCCAGTGCCACAGCAGCAAATGTTAAAAAAAAAAAGTTGTATATATAATGAAATATTTAGCTAATGCTATTAGAATAAATCAATACATTTCAGGAATTAAATTTTTGCCACTGATAAGGAAATGGGAAAAAATGGTTGCTGCATTTTCAACCTAAAAATCCCATTGTACTTTGGACCACAGCCTATTCACTGAACTCCCTAACTATACATACATACATACATACATACGTACATATTTAACTCATCTAATTTTTATGACATTCTAATTAAAATTTACTTTTTCCATAAATTCTTAAAAGCCAGAAACTATTTTTAAAAACCCTTAAAGTTCCATTGAGACAGGAATGTTGTCTACTTTATTCAATGCTGTGTCTCCAATATCTGCCCATAACAGCACTCCCATGAATGAACTTTTTGAAAAATTTATCAATCATATAAATATTTGGACAATTATTGCTCCTAATTTGAATATTATTCATCAGTTAGCACTTTAAAAATGTATTTCTTTTTAACCTGCATAAAATATCACAAGTTGCCCTGACTGGTTTGGCTCAGTGGATAGAGCGTCGGCCTGCGGACTGAAGAGTCCCAGGTTCGATTCCGGTCAAGAGTATGTACCATGGTTGCGGGCACATCCCCAGTAGGACGTGTGTAGGAGGCAACTGATCAATGTTTCTCATTGATGTTTCTAACTCTCTATCCCTCTCCCTTTCTCTCTGTAAAAAATCAATAAAATATATTAAAAAATATATATATCACAAGCTGAAATTCCAAAACCTACAACAATTATCCAGAATATGATAACCATTTTATGAATTCCATGATCAACCAATTCAATCAACTCTTATTGGTCCATTATCTTCCACAATACAGTCCAAATTAACCAAAATATACCATTGGTTGCCCAGCTGGCATGGCTCAGTGGTTGAGCATCGACTTATGAACCAGGAGGTCACGGTTCGATTCCCGGTTAGGGCACAGGCCTGGGTTGTGGGCTTGATCCCCAATATTGAGTGAGCAGGAGGCAGCCAATCAGTGATTCTCTCTTATCATTGATGTTTCTTTCTCTCCCTCTCCCTTCCTTTCTGAAATCAATAAAAATATATTAAAAACAAACAAAAAAACAACAAAATATACCACTGGTTAACCCATTTAGTTCCTGGGATGCCTTTCAAGTCCCTATTCTAACTCTCTTCTTTTCCTTCACTTCTAAATTCACTGCCTCCACTACTTTGCGTTATTTCTTCCTAAGTTTTATTAATAAAATCAGTTTCAAGAGTTAAAAATAAGAGGACCTAACGGCCCAACCCACTAGTCTTTCTTCACTTACTGCCCTATGTGACCTGCACGTAGCACTGATCCCTCTGTCCATTCTCTCCTTCTGAAAACACTTCCCTCTTGGCTGAGTGCAGAGTAGGGAAAACAAAGAACTAAACAGGCTGTGGAACTACAGGTACCTAGTTTCATGTCCTAGCAGTATTACCATTGTAGACTTTGGCAAGCCTCCTTTCCTTGTGTACTGGCTCCATCAAGCTGGCAACACCTCATGCCTGGCTGGTCTATCACAAAAGTTACATCACTGTTCTTTCTAACTCCTGTGTCTTCCCCTTCTCATCGATTCTCCACAGAGTGGCCTGTTTGTTTCACAAATCTTGCTCAGGTCATCACTTATTCACAAACTTTAATTAGTTCTCCGCTGACTTCTGAATAAAACCCCCACTTCTTTACCATGGCATCCAAGATCTTTAGCAGTATCACCTACAACATGACTTTCCAGTGTCAGCTTTCGCCCCTCCCTACCACGTACGATATGATAAAGTCATATAAGGTTGTTGCCTCTCTCCACATGCATCTACTTCTACCCCCACATACCTTAACCTTAGCTGATGAGCAATCTTTGCCTGGAGTATCTCAGCTTCTTCCCCAATGAGACAAAGTACCAGCACAAATACCAGCTCTCACAACACTTTCTTTTGTCACAAGAGTGAGAAGTTCCTTCCTTCACCTTTGGATGCCCATGGCCCTTTATTTATGCTCTGTTACAACATTTAATAGAAGTAGATATAGGGCTGCCCCAATTACAATAAGGACAGCTTGTCCACTCTTCTATGGTGTGAATTCCAAGGTAAATAGATTCAAAAGAATAAATAGGAAACGTTTATCTCTGTTGCATAAATCATGAACCCAGAGTTAACATTATTTCTTAATGTGTAGAATGGCAGCAAACACTGAAACTATTCATGACCACTGTTACAGACCTAAAGCTCAGATTTATCAGCACTAACAGTCACCTATTTTGAAAAGTTAATGCATTCTAATGTCAACGCAGTGCTCAGAGCGCACAAAGGATAGCGAAAGCACTTACTTCCATTGTTGCCAACGACAAAGTTAACATTAGAACCAAATTTGAAGGGTCCAAGCATTGAATGACACATGAAGTTTTTTAGCTGAATACTCTCAATTATTCCAACTTCTGCTGCAGTCTATTAAAAAACAATGGAAGAAGACAATCAATTGGTCCAATTCACTCATTATAACTATCCAAACGTCTACAGCAGGAGTAAGATCAGCAGTGTCACCCATGAAAAAAGTTACAGAAAGTGAATAACGTTAACTTCAAACAATGAGTGAAATGAAATGAAATGGGAGCCTTATATGGGAACTACTCATTCTAAATTCCTTAAAAAATCTAATAAATCACAAGGTTTCTTAATAGAAATAATACTAATATTTTGAGTCAGATAATTTTCTGTTAGAGGAGGGCTGTCTTGCATTGTAGGAAACTGTTTCCCAGAGTAGCTATAGCACTTTATATTCCCCTTTTCAGTCTTACAGGTTTGTCAATTTTATTGCTCTTTCCAAAGAACCAACTCTTTGTATCATTGTTCTTCTCTACCAACTTTTTCTAATTAAACAAGAACTTCATAATTAGTTGGGTTATTTTACCTCAGTTTTTTAAAGGTCATATTGCTTTTCCTGATATTGAATTATCAAAAATATGTCATATGAACCAGACATGAGAAACATGCCAATAAAAAACCCACAGTTTGGTACTTACCAAAGTAGAGGTACCATTAGTGAAGGTATCTGTACATTCATCTTCATCACCATCTTTATCAGAATCCTCCACCTCTTCTTGTCTTGGTCTTTTAGCATTTTCAGGAGAGCAGAAATTCTCTTCCTTTCTTTTGGCCATCAGGTCTGAACAAATTTTAACATATTATTGTAACAATGAAATAAATCAAGTATAGTATCCATATGATTATTCCACATACATTAAATTTAACAAAATTAAACCAGACGAGGCTTACATTTTAAGTACCATGCTCATTCATTTTGTCTTTAAAAAGATCACAATGTCATCTGCATGGAGAAAGGGGTCTATGAGCAGAAGAATGCAGGTGTCACCAGAGGCTAGAAAGGCAAGGACACGGATTCTTCCCTGGAGCCCCCAGGAAGGAACACAGACCCACTCCCGCCCTGATTTTAGCCCAGCGAGACAGGTCAGACTTTTCACCCAGAGAAGTATAAGATAATGCATTTGTTTGTGTGCTTCTAAATCATCTGCATATGAAATACTAGTTGATTTTACTTCCATTGTTTATGGCCACCATTTTACTGATATGGACCTACCTAAATAGTTTGACTCCTAAATTCACAAAAGGTAAAAGATTTTGTGCAACCGTGGTTTCTAGTTTCCCAGATGTTTTAGAGATGGCATAATGCCTTCTGAGATTATTCCAGAGCAATCACCCAACTTTTACAAGTTATAGAGTAACAGTCAATCAGATAAAACTTTTAATTTTAAATTATTTTCCCAAGGAAGTATATTCTGAAGCAGTGTTGCCTAGCACCAGTAATTTCCCTTAACTGTTCCCTAAAGAAAGTGCATGCTGATTGACTATTTTTTACCAACAGGCTATAAAATTTATACCTGGAAAATGAATATATTTAAAATTACACAAGATTTTCTAAACATATGAAAACTGCACTTTAAGTCACAGCTGATAGTCTGTGACTAAAATTAAATGTTATGACTATTCTGATTGCTGCTTTCATTTTTCTCTTTAAAATACATTTAAGACCTCAAAAGATAGTACCTAATAAATGTCTGCTGAATAAAGAGAAAAATCCTTGGCACAGGTAATCAAAAGTTTCTAAGATACAAGAAAAGAAGATGAGAAAAGTTTTTGGCTCAATCAATTTCAGTCTCTCAAGTACTACATACACCATAGCAACCCTGTTTATGCCCGGTGCCGGGGTGGCAGTACATTATTTCCTCTTTTATGAATTTGGACTGAAAGGCTCTAGTCAGTCCTCCCTAGAAGAGATGACATGAACACAGGTCAAGAAAGCCAGTCCTAAGTGCATGTGTGTGCTGGGAAAGGGGGAGCTAGTGCAGCCGTGTTACAGAGCATGAAGGAGCTGTGCAGAAACAGGACAGGGACTCTACAGCAGCGGTTCTCAACCTGTGGGTCGCAACCCCTTTGGGGGTCGAAAGACCCTTTCACAGGGGTCACCTAAGACCATTGGAAAACACATATATAATTACATATTGTTTTTGTGATTAATCACTATGCTTTAATTATGTTCAATTTGTAACAATGAAAATACATCCTACATCTCAGATATTTACATTACGATTCATAACAGTAGCAAAATTACAGTTATGAAGTAGCAATGACAATAATTTCATGGTTGGGTGTCACCACAACATGAGGAACTGTATTAAAGGGTCACGGCATTAGGAAGGTTGAGAACCACTGCTCTAGAGGAAGGATGTGGAAAAGGAGGGCGAGGGAAAGACACTCATGCAGTGATGCCTTTTTTAAAAAAAAAAACCACTGCTTTCCAAACTTATACCAACAGAACCAATTTCAGAAGTATCAAATGCCTGTACTTATTTTGGAGGAACTATTCTGGAGAACAATAGTTGCCAAGTCTGTTATTATGACAATTCATTAAGTGAAATGAGTAGTTCTCCCATCTTCCTAATGCTCTGAAATCACCTCTATAACATGACATTTAAATGTGCTTGGAAAATGAAAAAGAACTAGACTTAAAGCTAACTAGATAGTGGAGATTGTTTTAAGTTAATTTTTTATGAAATCATCTCAATTTCTATCTTCTATATTGGGTTTTACAGGTTCACTATATCTTCCTGAATTGGAAAATAAAAATTTTCCATAATTTTTATTTTCCAAAATATTGATAATTTAAAGCCCCAAATATACTACACAAAATCACCTTATATTTTATAAATCTTCAAGTATAGTCATAACTCCTTTCATGCAAATTCTATTTCATTAAATTTTAAACCTTTCTCCCCAAAATTAGTTCTTTGCCCCACCAAAACTAGCTTTTCTTCAATGGGAATATTTTAATATTTATTCATATATTTTATACAATCAAATATAAGGGATATGCAGGGGGAGTAGATCTCCCACAGCGCAAGTTTAAAAAAGGACAGAGACTTCCGCTTCCATGAAGGTGGAACAGGTGTATTTTTCCTGATCCCTCCTGCTTAGTAAAGCTAAAAACCTTGAAAATTACATATAAAAGAAACATAAGACTCTGAAGGAGGAGGCAGATTGGCTAGGGACCTCAGCAACCAAGGAATGACACCCTGGTGATGTCCCTGAGTTTTTGCTTTGCTTCAAATTTCTCAGATTTGGAGAAGACAGCAACTGTGGAAACACCAACAGGTGTAGGTGCAGGGGAGGTGGAAGACAGGGTGGAGCTAAGGAAAGCTGTCCTCTCTAGCCAAAGGATCAGGAAAAGGGCCCAAGAAAGAGAACTTTCAGGCAAGAATTGCTCTACTCCAGCCAAATACCATTGAAAAAACTGTGCCCCACGCCCCCACGCCAGCGAAGGCCAAGTGGGTAGCCTGGTCTTCCACTCTGGTGAGGCTAAAAGGAGTCATCTCAACATCCCAACTAGGCTGGTGTTAGAGAAGGCTATGTAGGCCAAGGAGAGAACCATGACAATGACTTCAGTGGAGATCACCTAGAGAGCTGAGACAGTTACCCCCACAGGCAGCAATAGGGTGCCACTTACTCCCACTCCCCCTTGCATGGTGTCAGAGGAGGCCTTTTACTACTGCCGGAGAGGGGACCATGCGGGGAGCTGAAACTTCCATTCTGGCTCAGCTGTCACTGTGGCTAAGGAAAGAGCTCTGGTAAGTTCTAGATCAGAGCCTCTATGTCCATGGTCCAATACCGTAGGGCAGCAGTTCTCAAAGCTTATGGTCTCTCAAAAGATACTACAGTACTTAAAGAGCTTTTGTTTATATCTATCAATATTCACCATATTAGAAATTAAAAGTGTTAAACTTTTAAACAACACCAAGTACACATTCTATCAGTCGTGAGAGCAATGGCATCATCACATGTCTTACAACCTCTGGAAAGCTCCACTGTACATTCAAAAGTGAAAGAAAGTGAAAAGGGGAAATAACATCTTACTATTATTACAAAACAGTTTTTACCTTGTAGACCCTGTGAAAGTCTCACAGATGCTTGGACCACACTTTGCAAACTGCTGCTGTAGGAGATACTGTAAGCAAATCCATGACACAGTGCCATTATTTACAAGGCATAACCAGCAAAGAAGAAAATTAGAACAGCAGAAAAGCTGACCACAGAATGACTTGCAGACTTGATATTCAAAGTGTAGCCCAAGGACCAGCAAGCAGCCTCTATATCTCCTTGGAATGTGTTAGACTGCCAGAATCTCAGGCCACGCCCTAACCCAAATGAATCTGAATCTTCATTTTAGGAAGACCTCAGATGATTCATAAGCATATAAAGTTTGAGAAGAACTATTGTAAACAACATTAAAGGACTTGGACTTTATCCTATCCTGAAGGCAATGACCAACCTAATTTATCATGATAAATTATGTATCACTCAAAAGGTATATTAATTAACATCCAAAGGACATTTAATCTCAACAAATGTCTTTAGAAACATTACCATTACAGTCACAATTACATAGTACTCAAAAATCTTTATTTTACATATAATTTAATGTTTATTTTGAATCTCTTACACAACTCAAAACTTGAAAATCAAATATATTCCTCAAATTATTTAATAACAAGAATCAATGTACACATATTTAAATATATTTTTATTGATTTCAGAGAGGGAGGGAGAGGGAGATATAGAAACATCAATGATGAGAGAATAATTGATCAGCTGCCTCCTGCATGCCCCACACTGAGGATCGAGCTCACAACTTGGGCATGTGCCCTGACTGAGAATCAAACCATGATCTCCCGGTTCATAGGTCAACACTTAACCACTGAGCCAAGCCCGCTGGGCTCAATGTATATTAGTTTCAACTTGTTGCTAATTTAAATTCCCTAGAATACCACCAAGCCATTTCCCTCCCCCAACATTTTCTTCTCTCCCACCCATCCTCTATTCATTTCTCAATTACTGAGCAATAATTCATTTATTATAGAAGAGCAAAAAAGAAACATTACTTTTTGGTTTGCACAACAGTAAATGCCCTTTTAGACACTGTTTTTATTAATGCTTAATAACATGATCTTAGCAGGCACTCAGAGAGCAGCTGATTGATTTTTAGAATTTTACCATTCATAGAAAACGGCAGTTTTCAAATAAAATTGGGGGGAGGGAAATGAACAAAGGTAAGTGTGATAAGCTTCTTACAATGAATGTGAGATTCTACACTACACAGAAGATAATGCGCTACATGAAGACGATGTTTTTTATTTGCTGTGCTTAGTCTGGGATTTGCAGTTTGCTACTAGGTTGCCATGGTAACTTGCACCTAACAGACATGAAGGATCCTACCTTTTATAATAGGAATCACTTTGTGATTTAATGATAATGGATTTTTAAAATCACATATAAATGTCTCAAGAGGTAGATACAGGTTAAAACAGAAAAACTGTTTCCAATAGGTTAAAGAGACATATATACAGAAGATCCCCTCCCCCAAAAATACTTTTAAATATTCTGGAATACACAAAAAGGGGAGAAAAAAGCTCCTCTGGGGTTATCAAGACATCTACAAATCTCTTCATAGTTTTAATATTTGTTTATTTACAATAAAAATATTAGAATTAAAGAACATATCATTTCTCTCTCATAGGAACCAAACTCTATCAGAGCAGAAACAGTAACAAATATGCGCTTTCAATAAAAAATAAGTTCAAGATCAATAACCACAGGTTCATTACAGCAGTATGTGCATAGGAAATGTGATAGACATCAAATGCATTTTTAAAATATATTTAATGTTGATAGCATTAGATATCTCCCATTTCCTCCCTCTTTACCTACCTCCTCCCAGCCCCTATCGCCCCCCCCCCCCAGGTCTTCACTACCCTATCGCCCATGTATGGGCTATGCATAAAAGTATGTAAGTTCTTTGGTTTATCTCTTCTCATGCCCCCAAACCCACATCAAGGTATGTCAGTCTGTTCCATGCCTACATGCGTTGGGTCTTATTTTGTTGGTCAATTCATGAAAGTATGTGCGTAGGAAATTTGATAGACATCAAATGCATTTTAACAGGATTATAAATTTCTAGATTTTAGATTTTATTGTGAGCACCTAATAATTCATACTTCCCATTTAACTAAGCTGGAACTAACAGCAGTGAGAGCAGACATAACAGAATTGGAATTATCAAAAAACAAATCATGGTTATAAAAAGGCAAATTGCTACTACTTCTGAATCTGCTGTGGACTGTTTACTTCATGCCCAATTCTACTCCTCCCACCACCATGGATACATTCATTCTTCATTAAACAACCTGATTTTTAATGCATTCAATTAATTAAGCACACTGCTTGGAATATATCATTCCTAGGTGCTCCTAGGACACCAAGATGAAATCATATGAGATACAATAGATAATATAAATATTTAAGTTAAAAAATCTAATTAAGTCCACCCATTAAACAATCCCAGATAAGCGAAACTGGAAAGTACTAGGCACAGAATGTCAGTTAATAAATTTGAACAGTCAGATTTATGTTTTAAAAACATCCCTGTGGCCTAAATGTAGAGGACAGATGAAACAGAGAGGCTGAGAATATGGGCAAGAGAACAGTCTCTAAAGAATGAGGGGCACTGAACAGAAAAAACAACAGCAACATCAGGAGATGATGGGAAGAGATGAAACCAAGAGATTTAAAAGATTGGGTCACTTGGGGGTGTAGAATTAATATTTGTTGAATAACCACTTGCTAGACTATGTGCTTAGCTGTTGAGATAAACATTCTATGTATTTCCCTTAACGCGTTAAGCGCCCAGCCTGTTTTGTCTTCCGAACGGAAAGTATAGTGTCAGTCACTGGTGACTGACAGGGCGCTTAACATGTTAATCCTCAACATCCCTATAAACTGTCCTTATTTTATAAAAGGGGGTACTGAGGCTGAAGAGGACATTTGCCCAGGTTTATGTAGCCCAGATCCAAACCCAGGTTTGTGAAAACCTACATTCAAACCTCTTTAATGCCCAAGTTCCTCCAGGCATGAACTGAATTTAACAGTTTAACTGTTTATGGCCTGTAAACTGGCTATTAATCTGTTCATCTTCTTGTCTACCCTCTGTTAATGTATAACACTACATAAGAGATTCTATTGTGATGTGTCCCTCCAATGTTACTATGCTTTGTAAAATTTTACTTTGCATTTAATTTTCAGAAACAATCTACACATTTTATGCTAAAATGCCATTATAATCAGATGAAGCAGGTTTGGCAAGGAGGGAGGATATAGAATACATTTATTTTGTTTGAAAACACTGAGTTTGAAGTGCTCCTAGGACACCGAGATGGAGAGGCCAACAGGAAGTAAAACATACTCTGCTGTAGAGGTGGATTGGGGAGCGGAGCTAAGGAAGCCACAGAAATTATTTTGAATTTGGTCACCAGCGAAAGTATGTTGAGTGAGGAAAGATGTATTTCATTAATTAGTAAAGCAAAAATGCTACCGTTAATATAAGTGACTGTACTTGACTACTTGACTCTCAGTCATCTGGACTTCTGAGTAGATAGAACAGTAGCATTTAAATATGCCTTAAATATAATGCATACTATTATGGTAATTTGTGTTGTGTATTAATTCCTGAAAAGTAGACCAAGTACAACTTTGATTAATTTTCCTAACTGAAGTCTAAAAGTGATAGTTAGGATTTAGGCAGGTTTTACATAAAATTCTACATCTAAGCACTCGGTAAAATAAACCTTTGAGTAAAACCTGTTTTTCCGCTGTAACAACCCTAATATGTCAACTGTACTTACTTTTTGTCAGGTTCAATAAGTGCCCTATACAAATTATCGATAAACGTAGAGATATAACGGTAAATATCTCGCTCACTCTTCCCACCCCGATCTATTTAAGAATCCCGTGAGTAGGGTATTATACGTTAATTTACGCAACTACAGAAAGGAAATGAGACTTAAGGTGGTACCCACTTGCCCAGGGTCATACACCACCGGTTCTGCCTTAGACAAAAACATGCTTTTTAAACAACAACCGAGGGATCTCAACATTTTCTTGTAGTTACACCCATTCAGGAAAAAGAAATTCTGAATGCACATTCCAAAATGAATGAAGTACTCTGCATACTTCACGCACCGACAGAATGAGAGAGAGTAAACCTCCGGAGGCCTGGAGGCTCCCACCCCAGCTCCACACCCGGGAGTACCTGCAGGCCAGCGCACAGGCTGCCGAGGGCTTTAAAGGGCTACACAGCAGCCTTCTCAAAGCCAGGGATTTGGACTTTTCTTTCTTTCTTTTGAACATACATTCCAGAATAGCTTGTCCTCAAAACACTCGCTTTCCATCTCCTATTCGTGAAAGATAACTTGTCCGCACACATCACCGCTTTTTCTAGGAATGATCACAAGCCCTCTGGGTCCAACACCCCTTTCTCCACCCCGCAGTCCCGTGCTCCGCAGTTCCCAGCTGGGATTCTTCTCCAGCTCGTTTCCGCACGAACACAGGGGAAAGGGACGCTCTCATAAAAGATCCACACATCACAATTCAATTTTTTCTAGAAAATGCCGTTCGCATGTTCATGGGGCTGGGTTTCACCACCAATGCAACTGAAGTGGTAGTTGTATCTATCTCTTAAACAAACATTCTTAAGTTGCTTCTGGCGAGGTTACCATCAGATTCCTGATAAGCGCCCAATTCCCAAGTGTAACCTCACCCTTTAACCCCGAGGCCCCTCCAGCCGCTTCGCAAAGCCAACCGGCCTTTAGGGGACGGGCAGGGCGTCCCACCGCCCGCGCCGGCATCTGCCCGGAGGGGCCCAGCGCAGTCGGGCAAGTTTCCCGCGGCAGAGGCGACCTGTGCCGCCTGCAGAGAGGGCGCGAAACACCCGCCGGCCGGCCCGCCCAGGCCCACGGGGACCATGCTGGACACGGGGGCAGCTCCGGGGACCCGGGCGCCACCAGACGGTTGGGGGAGGCAAGCGACGGGGGCAGCGACAGGGACACGATCCGGAGCCAAGGAGAGCGAAGGCGCGCACCCTCACCCTACCTCCAACAAGTCCAAGTCTCCCCAAGGAACCCGATGGCGGGACTGTCGCGCCGGAACGGGGCGCTCCAGGCCACTCGTTGGGACGTCTCGGCCGCGGCTGGCAACCGTTGGCCCGCCGGGAACCGCGCGCCTGCGGCAGCAGAAGGCAGGAGCCCGGCCGCCCCGGCGCCCACCCCGGGACGGTCCGCGCCTGCGCCCCGCCCCCCCCGCCCGCGGGGACTCCGCCCGCGCGTGCGCGGTCTGGCGTTTTCGCGCCACTGTTGTCTACAGGAGGGGCCGGAAGTGCCCCTGGGCGGACCGTGAAGCTGGGAACAGCTGGGGCTGCACAGCGGCCGGACGCGGGGTGGTGTACAGGGGGGTGTTGATTTGCCTCAGTGAAAGGGAAGATTGCTCGGAGGCCCAGCAACAGCTCCACGCATGCGTACAGCGGAGCGGCTGGGAGCTAGCGGTCGGGTCGGGACGGGGGGCTGCCACTTCCCGGAAGGGGCGGGACCTTGCGTGCGGAGGCGCCGGATTTGAAGTGCTCCCGGGAGGTTTCCGCGTCGGGGTGCTACGACCTATACGCAGGGCTTTGCGTGGGAAAGGCAAGAGGACGTTTTTCATTTTCTTTTTACGTTATCTTTCTTTTGGAGAACATTAAATTCAGAAACTTGGAAGCAGCTAGTTAGGATTCAGGCCAAACTGGTAAATGACGGAGGGGCGCCTTCCCAAGCCGAGGAGAAAGGGTTGTCTGGGTAAGTCCCACGGGCCGTGGAGAGGCGGCCCCAGGGGCCCGGGACTTCCCGTCCGTCCTTTGGCGTGTGGGTTAGGGAGGGGCTCTGTGTTCGCGCCCCTGTCCCGCCCGCCCCTTCAAACGCGCCGTCGGTGGCCCCCGTTTGCGCACCGTGGGAGCGCGGCCCGCCACCCCCTGCCCGGCTTCCAGCCCCTGCGCCGCTCCGCCCCCGAGCTGACCCGCGGGCCAGAACTCGGTGTCCCCGCCACTCCGGGCTCTCCCTTCTCTGCCAAGGCCTATGCGTCCTGAACGTCCTTGCCCTGGGCACCCGGTCGGGCCCACGCCCACGCCTGCTCAAGGCCCTCCGGGCGAGTCTACCGATCCCCGCAGGTATACTTGGGTGTTCCCCTTTGCCAGTTGTCAACGTGGTGCTTGGAAAATAACTTGCATTATAGCAATTGCCTTAAGGCATGATGGTTAACTACAGCCATTCTTCCCCCATCCCCACCCCGCCCTACCTCACCCCACCCCCACCCGCATCTCAGTAAATATCGGGACCAGTAAAAGTTAAGGCCTTGACTTGGCTTTCCTGCACCCGACCTTAACCTACTTCTGATGTTTTTGCGCAACTCTTCACGTGGCCTGCTGATCTAGACAAGTAATCTTTCCATCTTCCTTTCCAGATGGGAACAAAGTGGCATGTACCGCTACCCCAGTCCACCCCCAAATAAATTCAAGTTAAACGTCTGGTAGTGAAATTCCTTGCATCAAAGTCACCTTTTTACTTCTAAAGATAATCAGATATATATATATTATATTCCTATTATGGTCCTTGCCTTGATACAATAAGTATGACATAGTCTGAACAGTCAAAAACGCTGTAACATCTAGGCTAAGGGGTCCTGTTGGTAAACAAGGAGAAACTTTGGGAGGTGTCTGTTTGGATGTCACTTTCTTTAGGAAGCCTTCCTGGAGTTGGGGAGGTACCCCTTCTTTATATGCTCCTGTAGTTCACTCTCCTTATCTCTGTACCTGTACTTGTCACATTGTTATAATTCGTTTTATCTCTAGTCTCACTCTACTAAGTTCCTCAAATTCAAGGCTTAATCTTTTATTATTGCGTGTCCAACACTTAGAAGAACTTCCGATAAATAGTAGGCATTTAATGTTAATTGATAGCAAAGTTAAGCCCAGCTTATATTATATTATGCTTTAAAGTTAGAACTAAATTCATATGAAAATAAAACTGATGGAATAATAAACATGAGTGACGTTATGTGGGAAATCCCATACAGTACCATTTTGTACTGAAGTAAACTTTACATCGTTTACTAGTCCATTATAGTCATCTAAATGGGAATAAGGTAATTTAAAGTATTTCCCACATTATTGTTAAAATAAGTTTTCTAATGTTTTTGCTTAAAACTGAAGTAAAATTGCAAAACTGAATAAAATGTATTTTTGCAAGAACCAGACCACTGACCTTTTTTTATGTTTTTTTAAAATTTGATTCATTAGTGGAATTAGCAAGGTTCTGTGCTTTTCTCACCTCATTCAGTTTTATAATCAACCAATAAAAACTTATTAGCTTTTAAGGAAGTTTTAGGAGCATAAATTGATTTATGGGCACCATATGGTTACATCAAAGGATTTGTTTTTGTCTTAACCTAAAGTGAATTTTAAGCACTTTCTTTAAACTAGAAATTCATGTTCTTTCGACCAAGTAATAATATCTGAAATAGAGTGATTGGATTTTCTTTTCTTTTTTTTGGTACCAAGCTACTAAAATTGGTCATGAGATTCAAAGGACGTCAGAATCTTGTAATTCATTTTGTTAATATCCTTCATTTTGGAGATCAGTTAAATGCCTTCCCAAGGGTATACAGCAAGTCAGTGTTACATCCAAAACCAAAATCCTAGGTTTCTTATCCCAAGTACAGTGCAGTTTTACTAAACTAAATAAAATGAAGCCACTAATAGGTTATAATTTATTTGTTAAGGGTTATTCTGACTGTTGACTCACATAAGTAATCATGTATTACTCTAATTCGTAAGAATTGTGAATATGTTAGATTTTTTTATATGTAATATATATAGACTGCATGATCAGATGGACATCAATAAAATTACATTATAAAAGTAGAAACTAACCAAATCTCACACCACAAAAATTTCAGATTTCACCACATTAAAAAAAAAAAAAAGTAAGACAAAATTATACCTAGTTTTGGGTGAGTTTGATATGTATAATATTTTTAAATTTTGATGATGAGTTATATTCAAGTAACCTCATCAGATTGATCATGACCTCATGCAAGAACCATTTGTTCTATCTTTGAGTGTAGTTGTACTTGAATATCTTAAGAGCTGTTGCATTCTGTCCCTTTTTGGAACTTTATTTGCTTTTACATTCTTGCTACTTAATGTCACTTTGGAGGAAGGACTGGTGCAAAGAAAGTAACAAGAAAGCAATAGATCATGGAAATACATATTTTGTATTAACTGCTATTTTAAAATATGTTCTGTTGTTATTTTTCATAAAATAGACATTTCACATAATTTTATCCTTTCAGAACTATTGAGGTATTCTTTTAATATTCTGCTTTTATTAATGATTTTCACAAGGAACATAAATGCTTTTCAAAAGAAAATTAGAAAAAAAAAGAAAATTAGACAACTAGATCTACTGAAGATAATCCTAAAATAGTATTTTAAGAGTCTTCTAAATTTCATTTAAATTACATACTAAATTACATTTTGAACACTTATGTAATTTTACAT
This sequence comes from Myotis yumanensis, assembly GCF_028538775.1. NCBI lineage: Eukaryota > Metazoa > Chordata > Mammalia > Chiroptera > Vespertilionidae > Myotis > Myotis yumanensis. The sequence continues at coordinate 5,643,682 of NW_027223762.1, forward strand.
AATTTTTTTTTTTTGCATTTTACAACTGTCTCTAAGGTAGCACCATATTTAAAGAAGTAAATTAACTTGTGACAAAGGTTATGTCACCTTTAAGGAAAGTCACTATCCATTACCAAAGAGGTGATGATTTTAATATTTTAGGTTATTAAACAAGATCACTCTGGCGTCATTAGGAGAATGATTACCTGGGGTGGAGAGTAGAACAAGGTTAGAAGCAGGGGGCCAGTTGGGAGACTATTACAGTCATATACAGGCAACGCTAGGGGAGTGTCATTAGAAATGGGGATTTTTAAACTTTATTTTTTATATATTTTTTTATTGATTTTTTACAGAGATGAAAGGAGAGAGATAGAGAGTCAGAAACATCGATGAGAGAGAAACATCTATCAGCTGCCTCCTGCACATCTACTGGGGATGTGCCCGCAACCTAGACACATGCCCCTGACCGGAATCGAACCTGGGACCCTTCAGTCTGCAGGCTGACGCTCTATTCACTGAGTCAAACCGGTTTCGGCAGAAATGGGGATTTGGTATAGATTTTGGAAATAGAGAACTTGCTGATCAAGGTGCTATTAGAGAGGGAAGTAAAGAATCAAAAATGCCTAGGTTTTTGGCCTAAGCTCCTGCATATTTAGGGAAAGACTAAGGGTAGAACAGTTTGAGAAGAAGTGTTGGAATCATGATTTAGATGCATATTATGTATCCATGTGAAGATAAAGTAGGGATTGAATGTTCTAGTCCAGAGGTGAGAGGAGTTAAGAGATGATGTGGGATACATTATATTAGAGGTGGGAGTGAAGAAAAGTTCCTTCATTGTAGAATATTCAAGGGGGACTCAGCAGTAATGTCTTTTTCAGTGTAGTCCAACTCTAAAAATATCCTTCCTGTAAGTCTGCTCACTCTCCAGTTCCCATGTCTACCCCCATCCTTTAGGTATTGTTGCTTTGCATGACTCTAATCCATTATTTCTGGTTAAAAGTTGTAAAGGCTATAAAAGGTCTTGCAGTAATTTAAGAAGATTTAATAGAAATTCATGAATGGCAAATTACCTAAAAAAAAAATATTTACTGAGGAATGTCATAGAAAGATACTAGCTCCTATAAAAATGGCCCCTTGATTCCCATCATTTAGACTTTAGAGGAGGAAAATGGGGAGGGGGAGTTAGCAGCAATTCTTTCATGCTTATGAAGAAATATAGAGAATTACTATATAGGAGAGTGCTTGGGGAGCACAAAAGATGTTCTCAGCTTTTTTCAAATCCATTTTGGTAGATATATAGGAACCATAGGTTAAGATACCAGAGTGGTTTAAAAGTCTTTGAGGAAGATTTAAAAATACAGTGACCAGAAGGATTGGCAGTGAAAGACATTTTTCCAGCACTGTCACTTAACTAAGGGAAAGTGAAGAAGAGAACACTTCAGTTCTGAGATAATAACTCAAATTTTACTTTCTGAGAACTAACAGATAATTCTGTTATAGACTTTTTTCTTTTTGCCTACATTATTTATACCAGTTGTGTTTAAGTAGCCATTGTTACAGCTTTGTAGTCTTTTGCTCACCTATATATATAAAAGTCTAAGCGACTGTTCAACCGTTTGACCAGTAGCTATGATGCACACTGACCACCAGGGGGCAGACAGTCAATGCACAGGCATGGAAACATGGAGCAGACCGATGAATCTGTTCCATGAGGTAAGGGGGAAGGTGGGAAGAGATTAACCAAAGCTCTTATATGCATACTAGAGGCCCAGTGCACGGATTCATTCAACAGTGGGGTCCCTCGTCTTGGCCCACGGGGATTGGGCTGAAACTGGCAGTCCGACATCCCCCAAGGGGTCCCAGATTGCAAGGGGGCACAGGCCAGGCCTAGTATTATAAAAGAACAGCCAAAATAAATCTTAGGTAGACATGGCTGATACCTGTTCAATTACCTGTGCTAGTTCTGTACCATAACCACGGATGTTCATTCTTTAAACCAGGTTTATTTCTGACAAAATAAACTAAAGTAATATGAATAATTAAGTTTTACGTGTAATTAATGTTACATTAAACATATTTTTTGGGGTCTACTTAAAAGCACAGTTAAAAAGCAACTTTTGTCTTGCTTAAGGGATCCAACCTGTGGAAATGTTAATACATTATAGAATCAGTTCTGGGCTTATTTTTTCCCAGGCATGGCTGCCCCAGTGAAATATAACATGTATAGTCATTTTGTGTAAACTAGCATTAGAATCATGATAAGAAGGATTGAACTTTAGGGCTGGAAGGGCCAGAAGAGATATACATTGTCTGAGATCACATGATTCATTCCTAGGCATTTGAAGGAAACCAGAAAATGTAAATCTCTCCTTAAAAAGCTATACTGAAGTCATATTTGATGTTCAGGTACTCATAAATTTGAGGAACATTGCTTTTTAATTCAACCCATGAACTATATTCTGTTTGGTCATATAATATTTAGGCAAGAAGTAACCCATCTAAAGACTTCTAGTTTATTTTCCAACCCTTTATAGATAAGACCACATTTTTAAAATAGTTTTTTAATTTGAAAAGTAATGCATGCATATGTTTATCTATCTATATAAAAGCCTAAGCGACCGTTATGACCGGCCAACCAGCTGGTAACTGTAATGCACTGACCACCAGGGGGCAGATGCTCAACACAGGAGCTGCACCCTGGTGGTCAGTGCACTCCCATAGCCAACCTCTAGCAGCCGGCCAACCTCCCATGGCCCCTTCCTACCCCCCCCTCCCCGCCTGACTGGCCAATCGCTTGCCAGGCCGAGGGACCCCACCCATGCACCAATTCGTGCACCGGGTCTCTAGTTTAATATAATAAAAAACACAAAGGAATATACTTTGAAGAGTAATTCTTATAACTCATCTCCAGTCATTCCTAATATGTAATCTCTTTTATACCTGTTTTCATTTTAAAACTTAGAGACTTTTTGGTCAATACATATATATATTTTTTTCTCCCATTAATTTTAGAGAGGGAGAGAGAAACATCGATTTGTTATTCCACTTATTTATGCATTCATTGGTTGATTCTTGTATGTGCCCTGACCAGGGATCGAACCCACAACCTTGACATATGGGAAGAAACCAACTGCTTTACCCGGCCAGGACCAGTATGTATAGATCTATACCATTTTTATTTGCTGCACCATCTATTCCATTGTTGGAATATATCAAAGATGTATCGTTTATTCATGGACATTTGTTTTTCCCCACTGTCTTACTATTATAAATACTAGAGGCCCGTTGCACGAAGAGATTCATGCAATAGGCCTTCCCTTCCCCTGGCTGCCGGCACCGGTTTTCCTCCGGGGCCCAGGCCTTCGCTCTGGCCTGGAGCCTTCCATCTTTGTGGCTCCGGCCCGGAGCTTTCCGTCTTCGCTGGGCTCCGCCACTTTGCGCCTACGTATGCAAATTAACTGCCATCTTTGTTGGGTTAATTTGCATACTCCTGATTGGCTGGTGTGCATAGTGGAGAGACGGTCAATTTACATGTTTGTCTATTAGGTAAGATGCTTCAGTTGCCCTGGTCAGGTGGCTCAGTCAGCTGGTCATGGGTTCAATTCCTGGTCAGGGCACATATCTAGGTGGCGGTTCGATCCTTGATTAGGCACACGTGGGAGGCAACTGATCAGTGTTTCTCCCTTCTTTCTTTAAAATCAGTAAAAACATCCTTGGGTAAGGATTTAAAAAAAAAATGCCAGTGACTATCTTTGTAGATACATCTTGCACACACCTAAGTGCATCTTAAAATAAATTCCTAGGAGAGCTATGTAAGTCAGAAGATACTGGCATTTAAAATTTGACAGCTAGAGTCAGGGTCACATATAATAAAATAAGATCAATCATGATCATTGTCCTCCGGAGAGAAGAATTGCGTAATTTCCTTCAATAATAAGCCATTCCAGTAAACAGCCTGCTTCACAAATAAAAGGAAAGCAAAACTATTAAAAAGAACTCCCCCTCAAACTTCGTTGTTGTTTTTTTAATTTTTATGTGTTCTGATGGTTAATATTTGTCTCGTTTCTGTTCATAATAATGCCTTAGAAAATGTATGTGCCTCACTCTTTTTCCAGAAGTAAGTGCAATTTTTCACATGAACAAAGGGATGAAATCTTATCTCTGCATCTATGCTATAGTGTGCATTCTAACCAGTGGGGCTTCTTGTTGTGAAATAGACAATGTTAGTACTGAGCCACCATTAACTATCTAATTCTGTGCATTCAAATCTGAATGTTTTTCTTTGTATGTTGAGATATCAGCAAATATTTGTGCAAGTTCTTCATAAAAATGAGTGCACAAAATAATACTTAGATTAAAGGAACAGACAATATAGTATTTTTATTTAGAATGGTTTTGCATTATGGAGATAGCCTTTTGACTTAATTTTTGTTGTTGTTGTTATCCAACCTTGTGTTTTTGGAATGAAGGATGATAATCTGGGTTATTTGTATGTATGTATGTGTAGTCAGACTGAATCATTGCAAATGCTGCATAACATTTTTATCAAATAATAACAAAGGGAAAGAAAAACAGATATAGATATTTAATAAGGAAAAACTGGCCTATAGAAAATACCAAAGAGGTTATTACAATAGCAGAATTTAAGCAAATTTTGTTTTTAAAATTTCATGGACATAGAAAAGAGTTTAACAATAGTTTTATTTGGATCGTGTAAGTATGGGTGATTTAAAAATTTGTTTTTTTAAAGTTGTTTATTTTTCCACAATATACACGTGAGACCTTGTAATTAAAAAGCCCGTCAGTGCTCTTTGAAAAGATAATTCCATATTCCTCCAGTTCCCATTTTCTGTCTTCAGTGTTTTCCTTCATTAACCTCTTATTTTTTTTCTTTGGTTTATTTGCTTTGTTTGCATGGTTCCTTGCTTATGTTTTTTTGTTTTTCCTGATCATGATAGAGGCTGGTGTGAAAAATCAAGGAATGAATTTTCAATAAGATAAATATGATTTACAGCACCTCTGTTTTTCTACCTGTCTTGCATTTGTTAGTTCTTGTTATTAGCTGGAACAAAGCCAATTATCAATAAGGTAAACAATTGAAAAATGTTATTCTCGGCTGCTGCTAAAGAAGACGTAGAAAAGAAGAGGGAAGAATGAGAAAGGACAAAGGCGACCATTAATATTTGAGTTATGTTAAATTTAAAAATAACTGTTTTTAAGTACTGTAAAGAAACCCAGATTTGGTGACATGTAAATTACTTATCATCCATTCGTAGCATCAGCATTTTGTAACCAGTATGTCATTTACCACCATTTTTAATGGCTTAGGTATTCTTGGTTGATTCCAAAAAGCTGACTAGTGAAAGAAATAAGTAGAATCCTCTATGAATTATTCTTATGTAGGTCATAATATATTGCTTGAATTCCTGTTCTAAGCTTCTGTGTTTATTAACAATTTTTGAAAAGTGCGTTTCTAATAACAGCCGATAATAACCAGAATGGGAGTGAGTGACTTGTGGCAGATTTTGGAGCCCGTTAAGCAACACATCCACTTGAGTAGTCTTGGTGGGAAAACCATTGCAGTTGATCTGAGCCTCTGGGTATGTGAATCACAGACAGTCAAAAAAATGATTGGAACTGTCACGAAGCCCCACCTCAGGTACAGTAAAGTTCTTAGAATATAAATGTATGATTACATAAATAGTTGATGTCTTGGTTTTGAGATTTTAAAAGATATTAATGTGTCTAGATCTGCCATCTCTGTATTGATGACTCACAAATTTGTACCTCTTACCTTCTGAAGTCCAGACCCACATGCTTAGTTGCCTATTTAACATATCTACTTGTATGTTGCCATGACTGTAAGCCAGAAATTTGGGAGCCATTCTCTCCCTGTTTACCTGGCCCAATGTCCAGTTCCTCAGAAGTCTTGCCAGTTCTACTTTCAAAAGAAACTTTTGTGTTTGTTCATAAACGTTACTTGATGTCCAGAGGCACCACCTCAGTGTATGCCAACATCATCTCTCATCTATACTGCTGAATGACTTCTTCACTGGCTTCCCTCCCTCAGTTCTTAGCGTCCTCTTCTTCATCCTCCTCCTCCAGACCATTTTCCATATAGCAATTAAAATAATCATAAATCTCTCTTGCTTAAAAACATTCAAAAAACAAACAAAAAAACATTCAGTAGTTTCTCAGTCCCGTGAAAATAAAATAAATGTTATTGACTATAACCTTTTCGGTACTAGTCTAATGTTCTTGCCATTAACGTCATGCTGCTATGTTGACTTTTGCTATCAATATATGAGGATTAATATATGACTAATTTTTGTATTTCAGGAACTTGTTTTTTCGTATCTCACATTTAACACTTATGGATGTAAAACTGGTATTTGTTATGGAAGGGGAACCCCCAAAGCTGAAAGCTGATGTCATAAACAAGAGGAATCAAATTCGGTATGGGCCTTCTGCAAAAACATGGTCTCAGAAAACAGGGAGATCACATTTTAAATCAGTGTTAAGAGAGGTGAGCATTTGGATCTGATTTAATAATTCTTATTGTATTGTATATAGAAGGCCAGTGTGGGTGGAGAAGAGTTTATATTTTGGAGTGAAACTGACCTAAGTTCAAGGCCTGGCTCTCGCATCTTGAAACTCTAAGGTGTTCTGCACGTTTTTAATTTATTTAAAATAAAAATTTCCTATTCTGTGAATGAGAATAGTAATACTTTGCAGGGATGTGCTGAAAATGAGAGAAAATCTACAAATATCTAATATGTAATCAACTAGTACATAGTAGAGACTTGATACATGTTACCTTTTATGACATCTTTACCACTTAAAGGATTCCCAGAACAGAGATCTCATTAATTCATACTTCACTCATTCAGAATTGATAATAGTTCATGCATTGAACATGCATATTTGACTTTCATTAGGGCTTTGTAATTTTTAAAAGTACTTATTATATTTTAATATATTTACATATTACTTATAAAATATTATATATTTTTATAAAAGTTAAAAAATTATCCATAAAATAAAATATATTATTGAAACAATAGGAAGCTACTATTATTTTGTCTTTTTAAAAATGTATATATTTTTAAAACTTGCCATAATAGTGCATAAATAATTTTTATCTTGGACTTTTCACTTAATATGTCATATCCATATTTCCCTGTTGTTATAATGGTTGTGCAACATTTATGAGGCTATGAAATCATTACCCAGGATTGTATATATTGTTTATTTATCAGCTCTTCCATTATATGTGAAATTATGATGAACATTTTTTGTGTATGTAGTTTTTTCTTGTGATTTGGGATTTTTAAGATAAAATTACCCAAAGTGAGATGGATAGACCAAAGCTTAGGTATGATTTTATAGCTACTACCAATTACTTTCCACCAGTATAGATATGAGATAAGCAATTTCAGTGCACCCACAAGAACACTGAAGATAGGAGATTTATCTTTGTATTACTTAGTATTCAAAATCAAAGATGTTTCTTTGTTTATGTAATACATATAAGTACATATTTAATATGTATTAGTCTTTTAATGGTGAGGTTAAACATTTAACCTAGTTTTAGTCCCTCTGTGGATAATGGTCTTTGCCCCACTTATCTCTTGAAGTTTTAATTTTTTTGTTGTTTAAGTTCTTTATATATTAAGGATATAAACTTGTTATATTTGCTTTTAATTCATATTCCTGTTTTTCTTTTTAAGTTTGGTTAAAAATTTTATTTCTTTAAAAGGTATTGCATAAGTTAATAATCATTTTCTCCTGAAATTCTGTTTTTATTCTTAAGTGATATTTAAAAAAATAGTTTTTAATTAGTGGCTATTCCACTTTAATGACTATCAATAGTTGAAGAAAATATATGTACTGGATTCTAATTATTTCCTCCATAAACAATTACTGGAAATAACCATGGTATACATACTTAGAGCATTAAATACCCAGAATAAAGCAAAAAAGATGTCCATCTCTTTTTTTTTTTTTTTTTGAGAAAATTGCTCCATTCTTATTTCTTTATTACAGTAATTGGTGTTCTTAGACATTTTGCTCAGTATTACCTGCCCATTATTTTCATATTTCTATACCCTCAGTTACTAGGCCCTACTTCCTCCTACTTCACTGCCAACTTTTAGTTATAAGCATGAAAGGCACAAATTAGTCTTCTTCCAACACCACGTCCACCCTCAATGTGACAGGGACTTAGGGTAGGAAAATTTACAACCAGCCTCATCACAAATTCTCTGCTGGTTTTTGAAGAGCTGAAATGACAAATGGCACTGGAATCTAAGATAAATTTCAAACTCTTGTTTATACTGAAAGGATATTTCTTATCTAGAGGAAGGTCAAAGCAACTATAGTGTTGCCATAAAATAATACCTGTAACAAAACTTGTCTTCTGAAAAGTACCCTTCTTGTCAACATAGTACTTTGTATTTTTGGACCTTGTCTACGTTGGGCAACATCTGGCAGAGGTTTTTCTTATGTAATATGGCATGTAAGCAATTGATCAGTTAAAGCAAAAAGAGATGATATTTACTCTGTCGGTCTCTCCAAACTACAGTGCCCTTGTTTCTTCACCTTACCCAGTATTCCCCAATAATAGAATTTGAGAATTATACATGACAAGAAAGAATACACTGGGATATAAGAGTACACTCTATGCTGCTCAGTTGGGTTAAATTCATAATCCAAAGAAAACTCGGGATTATTTATGCATCAGCAAACCGATAGGAACATTCTGCACAGACATTTGACTTCCTAGGAAGACATCAACAGCTGACCCCTCTGTGGTTTCCCACCATTTGTTTCATTATAGGGAAGAGATGATATAAGGAAAAGAAGAGAACTTTAAAGCCTCAAGCCAAATTGCATAATCACCTCATATTACATTGTCAACATCATGTGAGAATTTTTGTAATTTTACAGATGTAAATATTAATGTGATTAATTATTAATCTTTTAAAAGATATTTCCAGAATCTTGAGATACTATTAAGCAAGTATTATAATTTGTAAGACACGTAAATAGCACTGTTAATATCTATAATAATCCTATATAATAAAGCGGTAATATGCAAATTGACCCTCATGCCATCACAAGGTGTCCGCCCCCATGTGGTCAAAGATGGCCACCACAAGATGGCTGGCAGGGGAGGGCAGTTGGGGGCGACCGGGCCTGCAGGGGAGGGAAGTTGGGGGCGACTGGACCGGTAGGGGAGGGCAGTTGGGGGCGACTGGGCTGGCAGGGGAGGGCAGTTGCGGGCAATTGGGCCAGCAGGGGAGCAGTTAGGCATCAATCAGGCTGGCAGGGGACTGTTTAGGGGATGATCAGGCTGGCAGGCAGGTGAGCAGTTGGGAGCCAGCAGTCCCGGATTGTGAGAGGGCTATCCGACTGCCAACAGTCAGACGTCAGACATCCCCAAGGGGTCCCAGATTGGAGAGGGTGCAGGCTGGACTGACGGACAACACCACCACCACCCCCCCACCACCCCCCAGTGCACGAATTTCGTGCACCGGGCCTCTAGTCTATAATAATAAAAGCATAATGTGCTAATTAGACCAGACAGCTGAACAACCTTCCAGATGACATTCCGGATGAAGTCAGGGCTGCGAGGGCTGAGGCAAGCCACTGCGGCTGTGAGGACTGCGCCCCTTGCTCAAATTTTGTGCATCAGGCCTCTAGTTTGTAATATAGGAAAGTAAGTGAAAAAAATTAGCAATAACAATGTTCTTAGATTTCTTGCATCTGCTTTTTCTTTGCAGTGTCTTGAATTGCTGGAATGCTTAGGAATTCCCTGGGTCCAAGCTGCTGGGGAAGCAGAAGCCATGTGCGCTTACCTCGATGCCAGTGGTTATGTAGACGGCTGCCTCACCAATGATGGGGATGCTTTCCTTTATGGGGCCCGGACTGTTTATAGGAATTTCACTATGAATACCAAGGTATTTTTTTCTTTCTCTTTGTCAGCATTTGTTTTGCAAACTAAATTTTTAAAGGGATTACTAAATCATTAAATGGAAAAAATGCTTATTACTGTTATTAAATATCATTGCCACATAGTTCATTCTCTTTGAAATGTAGAGTTCTCTCCCAAGGGTTTGACTTGTTTCACATACTTTAATTCTAAATTAGTTTTAAAAGTATATTATAAAATTGCATATGAAATTTATTGCTTTTACTCAGAATTTCTACTTTTAGTAATGTATCCTCAAAAACACCTCCAAATATGCATGGAGAGGTATGCAAGGATATTATTTCCAGCATTGTCAGTAATTACAAAAATTTGATAAGCAACCCAGATGTCTATGAGAGGGAATAGTTAAATATAGCCATGGTTCTCAGCCTGGGAGATGCTGCTAGGAGACATTTTGGTTGTAACTATTCAAGGTTGGGAAAGGGAGACTATAGACATTCGGTGGATTGGAGCCAGGAAAGCTAAATCTCTTGCCAGACAATTCTGTTATCTCTCTGAAAATGCTTATAGTATCCCCGTTGAGAAACACTGCTTCAGAATTGATATAATGTAAGAGTAAGCAGTTATTAAAATGGTATGTAGTATTAATATTAAAGATACATAGATATATTAGCAGGTAAGAAATGTTGCAAAATATTTCTTTTATATAATCCTGTTTTTCCTTAAAATATGCTTACTAACAAATATTTGTATATGTGTGTAAAAGAAAAGGTATTTTGGAAGAATATGTACCACACTGTTAATAATGTTAACTTTAGAAATTGCAATTACAGGGAATGTTTTCTTTCAGTAATATACATTGTAAAGTGTTTAATTTTGTAAGATGAAAATCTGCTTTTGAAAACAGAAAGCAATAAAGAGGGAAAAAATGAATACTGAAATGTTTAGCCATTTTTGAAACTATGACTTTATTTCCAGATATTAAAGTGTTAGATTCTACGAAGATTCTGGTTATTAGGATAATTTTCCTATTTAAACATCTGGGAATAATTAAATATTTAGAGACACCTTTGACACATTTTTGTAATGCTGTTTAATGTATAAACATTTACATTTTGAAGATTAAGCAAATTTGTGCTTTCTTTTAGGACCCCCACGTTGACTGTTACACAATGTCATCTATCAAGAGTAAACTAGGTTTGGATAGAGATGCTCTAGTTGGACTGGCAATACTGCTTGGCTGTGATTATCTTCCAAAGGTACACTGAAATTCACTATTCATAGTGTGGGTTTTTTTTTATTCCTTATGATTTACATAAATATTAATACAGTATTGTTATATGATTAAGAACCTAATTTAGAGTATAATTTTAGGCATAATAAAATATTCAATAACTAAAATAATCAGCATTTCAAATGGCATTAAAAAGCTGGTTCATTGTGACACTGAAGCTTCTAAATAAGAATAGAATAATAATTATTATCACAGTTTGAATCTCATAAACCATTACTCTAGCTTAAGAATTCACATTCAAGTTTCAACTACCCTTTTAAAGAAATAAAGGAATTATTCTTTTCTTGTGTCATGCTAATGTTAGTTTCTATCACTATTTTATCTATTTTTTGGTTTTCAGTCTTTAGCTTTCCAGCTGTGCAGATGCTTGGTGTTATTATTATTGTTGCTAGGCTACATGATTATTGGGATAAGCCATCATCCTTTTGTGCCGCATTCAATGTTGTTCAGAAAACCTTTGATTTATATCTTATAAGTTTATATCGTAACAAATAGGTATATTAAGTGAGTGATTAAGAATTATGAGGATAACCCCATTCTTAAATACTATATTTAAAAATACAAAATTACTTGTATTATAGCTCTTATTATGTAGTCCCATTATTATGTCCCTACTGATCATCTCTTCTTACCGAATCCCTCATTATACTATACTGTATACTCTATCCCCAAGAGACATCTAGAGAAGGAGGACATATAATTTTTTTTAGCCAGAGCTTAGGAGATAGGAAAAATAGCAGGGAAGTCAAATTATTAACTCTAATTTCTAATTTATGTCATCAGTGACCAGATGGTGAAATCAACTTTTTTTTTAAACTAATAAGTAAAGGAAGAAGGAGGAATGAAACTTTTAAATAACACACAAAAAAATTATTTTATTGTAATTGTAATTCTGAAATAGAAAATTTCTATTTCCCTTATGTAATTATTAAATCTTAAAACTAGAAGCAATCCAATGTTGAATGTAAGAAACCAACTTTATCTACAGTGGTGTTACATTATGCATTAGCCTTAGCTATTTTGAACATTTGTATTCTTCGTAACCCAAACTGCCATCTATTTATATTGTTCTTAAAGTTAAAGATTGTTAAGACTATATACTAATACTAGAGGGGTCCCTCCTGCCATTGCCGCTGCACTCACCATCACCAGTGGTGAGCCTTGCTCAGGGCTTCTGGCTGAGTGACCTGACCACTAGGGGGCAGCTCCTGCATAATCAGTGCACGTCATAGCGACCGGTAGTTCTGCTGTTTGGTCGATTTGCATATTGGCCTTTTATAATATAGAAAGATTAGAGGCCCAGTGCACGACATTCATGCACTGAGGGGGAAGAGGGTCCCTCAGCCCGCCCTGGGCCCTCTCACAGTCCAGGACCCCTTGGGGGATGTCCACCTGCCGGCTTAGGCCCGCTCCCCGCTGACAGTCAGATATTCCCCCAGGGGTCCTTATCGCTGCACTTGCCAGCCATGAGTCTGGCTTCTGGTTGAAAGGCGCTCCCCTTGTGGGAGCGCACTAACCACCAGGGCACAGCTCTTGCGTTGAGCGTCTGCACCTAGTGGTCAGTGCATGTTATAGCGACTGGTTGTTCTGCCGTTTGGTCGATTTACATATTAGCCTTTTATTATATAGGATGATTTGTCTTCAAAAAATTTAAGATGTCACTAAGTGCCGATACAAGAAGGGTGATACACAAAATATTTGGCAACTGGTATGCTGAGGACATAGGCTTGTGGTTGCCATCTGTTGTGCCATGTGCTACCATTTTAGTAGCAGGATCCTGGTGGGTTGGGAAGGGTATTCAGGTTAGAGGGTTTGCCAGCAGGCACTCAGGATGCTTGAGGAGTATTGTAAAACTGGTATAGCTATTCTAGTGTATATTGGCTAACCAACAGCCTTGCTTATAAAGACATATTCATCAACTTGTATAGGAACTGGAAGCCTCAACTTAAATCAGAAATTGTCATGTGAATTTATGCTTAATGGGTATTAAATTATTTTAATTTTCTTAACTTAGAACTCTTTTTTGTTCTCTTTTGACATCTGGGTCTTTAAATACTAAATTTCATATCATTAAATGAACATGCTTTTTCCCGATCATAAATATAACATAAAGTTAGCTCAAATAAAAATATTATCCAAATAATTAACAAAGAAAGCTATCGCCCTCTAAAATTCTGTTCTTCCTTCCCCTAAAACAAACACTATCAGTGGTTTGGTATGTAATCCTCTGACTTTCTTCCTTTGAATAGATTAACAATATAATTGTTACTTCACTTACATATCTAGATCACACCATAGGCTATTCTGTGGTTTTCATCTTACACACAGCAATGTATTTTGCACATCTTTTTCCATCATTATATAGTTACCACATTCGTTCAGCTGCATGATCAACTTTTGAATGGACTTAATGTACTTTATTCATTTTCTAATGATTAACATTTGAATTTCTTTCCCCCTTTCTGAAAGGGTGTCCCTGGAGTTGGAAAAGAGCAAGCATTAAAACTTATACAGATTTTGAAAGGGCAAAGTTTACTTCAGAGGTAACTAAAAATTAAGTTTTCTTGTGACATCAGACTTTTATTCTTGTTGAATTTTATAGTGAATGCTAGAGGACCAGTGCATGACATTCGTGCACTGGGGAGGGGGGGAGGGATGGGCGTGGGGATGGGGAGTCCCTCAGCCCAGCCTGTGCCCTCTCATAGTCCAGGACCCCTCGAGGTATGTCCGCCTAGGAGTCCTTGGCACTGCTGCAGAGGCAGGAAAATCACTTATTTTTATTCTGAAATTTTTCAAAGAAAGGGTTGGCAAAAGTAGGTTTACAGTTGTTCATATGGAAAATAATACAATAGTTAATAAATAATAATGCAAGAATAAATTCCTGTGTTTCACATATAACTGTAAACCCACCCCTGTATACCCTAAGCCATACTATATATTTTTCTCAATATGACTAGCTCACTGTAAACACAAGTAGATGTCAAATGTGTTTATTTATAACCATGGGCATTTGCTATGGGCTATTTTAGACTATTTTACTACCAAGTAAAGATAATGTAACATTAAAATAATTTTATTCTTAAAAATATTTTATTTTATCCTTAAAATCATTTTTAATATAAAATACTTTGATATTGAATTTATTTTTGTAAATGAAATGCCTAACCTGTTACAAATATTTAATAAGTAACACTTGATCAAAACTTTTACTTGACTTCCTTTGTTCTATTAACCATACATTTAAGAATATATGTATTCAAATTAATTTAGACTGAACAATTTAAGGGTTCGAACCAGTTAAGGAATATATTGAAATTTACAAACTATGCTATTTAGTTTTACAAACATGTGAACTAGATTTACTTGATGAAAGCAGTGGTTTATAAAAATTAATATTAAGGGTGATAAAATAGAGTGAATAAAGGAAAGAATGAGAACACTGGAGACTGAAACCAGTCTTGGCCTCCAGTTAGGTTTGAGATGGTGAGAGCATGAAAGGAAACACAAGTTGTAGAAATCAAGAAGGAATGATGATGAAAACAATTTCAAATTACTGTGCTTTTTCCTACAATACTTCTCTTTCAGCTGAAAAGCTATTGATAGATCTAAGCCTTCAATAAATTCATTATTGAGATCAGTGATTACTTTGCCAAAGCAGGAAAAAAGGGTATTCTTTGGCATGGAGGTGAGTTAAGGAATTATTTGGGAATTGTGAAAACTAATACAAAAAGGGAAAAACAAGCAAATGTGGCCTTTGGCCAGCTACAAGGCATTCTTATTGAAACAGTTTCAGCAAATTTGTACTTTTGGCAACATTTTATTAAATGTTGGTCTTGATATTTGAAAGTAATGAAATTGCATTTTTTTGTTATAATTATGTTTTAATTTTGATTAGCTTACACTGACTTCCCCTGTTTATTTTTAACATTTGAATCTCTATTATTTATCCAGCAGCCAGCATCAATTAATGCTAATTTTTATTAAGTGTGAAGTTGGTCTTTGTAGTATGTGAGTTAGAAGTTCCAAAAGCTAAATAATAATTCTTAGTGCCAGTTACTAGATTGCAAACTGAAGGTATAATTTAGTTTTTTATTAGAACTTTAATTTCTGTAAGTAGAGGAACAATTCAGAACTTATATTTTATGGTAATGTTTATCTTCTTCGTGGTTTTAAGTTGACATGAAACTTGTATTGAAAAATTAACTATTATGCCCTAGCCGGTTTGGCTCAGTGGGTAGAGTGTTGGCCTGTGGATTGAAGGGTCCCAGGTTCGGTTCCAGTCAAGGGCACATGCCTAGGTTGTGGGCTTAATCCCCAGTGGGGGGTATGCAGGGGGCAGCTAATCAATGATTCCCTCTCATCATTGATGTTTGTATCTCTCCCTCTCCCTTCCTCTCTGAAATCAATAAAAAGCATTTTTTTAAAAAAACTATTATTTAATAGACCTTTTAACAGTAATATACATTTTCTTAAAATCTTTCATTAAACAAGTAATGTTTTTGCTGTTTGGATAGGAGAATAAGAAAATGACAATTTCAAATGATCTGGATTTTTTAAACAGTTCTTACCCAGAAACTCCATGTTTTATTTAGTGTTATACTTTGCCCTTAACCCTTATTTTGATATACAGAAGTGTTCATGTACATGATTCTCTTTGTTTTATACTCTGGCACTTAGAAAAGATATAAAAAACAAATTTATATGAATCATTCTCCCTACATGTATGCTTAAGTGAAGATACTTTTTTTAAAAAAATAAAGGCTGAATGAATATATCAATATACACACACACATTCTTTCTCTCTCTCCCTCTCCCCTGCTCTGACACTCTTTCTCCTCTCCTGTTGGAATTCTTCTGTCTTTGGGGAACACATCTAAAAATTGAGGTACGTTAATTGAGGGCGGGTTTTTTTAATTTGGACAGTAACTTTATCTACCACCAAAGGGAAAATAAGTTGGTAGGTTGGAAGGGAACAGAATAACCTGATATTTGAGAACATGGCACTTTGGTGACCTTGGGGGTGTTTTTGTGTGTGTTTGTTTTTCTTTTTAAAGCCATTTTCTTTTAAAGGTTTATTCAGTGGAGTGAAGAAAAACCTTGTAACTCTAATCAACAACCACTAGTTATTAAAAAACTGGCTCATTGCTCTGTGTGTTCCCATCCAGGTAAGCAGACATAGGGAATGATATCTTGGAGTATTAGTGTCAGATACCCACATTTTTACCCCTGTTCTTATAGGTACATTTTATATTATCTTTCCCGCTAGATTGGGAATCCTCAGAGTCAGGAGTTGTCATATATACATAATAGGCACTCAGTAAATGTTAGTTGAATGACATGAAGTGACATAAATGATAAATATAGAACAAGTACAATTTTAAACTATGAATCCAAATTACTTAGATCTTAAAATTATGTTTTTAATGTAGAAATCTATTTTAAGGGGAAAAATACACTAATAGTATTGGGGAAAATGGAATTGAAACTATTTGTTTCTTTAACAGTGATTTACACTTATATATTTAAATGTTTCTTAATTGTCCTATAGTGCGTTTTAATTGTGTGAAGATAGTGCCTGGAAACTAATTTCTAAAACATGTTCATTATTTTTGAAAATAGCTTGGTTTCTCTTTATTAGTTTTGGAAGAAAAAAAAAGATGTCACTGATACATAGTAGATTAGAAAGGTCTTCCACTTTCAGCAGAGATTGAGGTCATGTTAGCTCATCTTTTAGAAGAAATTCTGCTTTATGTATTTGTCTTTTTTTTTAAATTCTTACCTGAGGGTATGTTCCCATTGATTTTAGAGCGAGAGGAAGAGGGAGAGACAGAAAGAGAGAGTCTTTCTCGATGTGAGAGAGAAGAACATCAATTAGTTGCCTCTCATACCCACCATGACTCCGGGATCAAACCCCCTTTGGTGCAAGGGATGACACTCCAACCAACCAAGGCACACTAGCCACGGCATTTATCTATTTGTCTTACCATGTTTTCATTAACATTATTACATTATAGATGAAATCATGGAAGAAAAAATTTTTTATGGATAAGATTCTCCATTCTATATTTTCTTGATAACTTATAAATGGTAATTTTAGGTCATATGAATTATGTATGCTCTTCCGTATTCTCAAAACAATGTTGAAGATGGTCATGTTTTCCTTTTAAAGGGAACTAGGATCCCACACCTTTGTCACTCATAGTTTGTTCATGTTCCAAGCATAATTTAAAAATAGTAATACAGGTAACTTAGAGCTAGACACTAAAAGAGGTAATTAATTGCTGTATTCTTTTAATATTTTAATTAAGGACAACACTTTATGAATTATTCTATAAAGTAAATAATCTTTTTTAATACTAATAATTATAGCCTACTTTTCTTGAATTTAGCTATCAAATTAACCACAAACTTTTCCATTGTTGATTATTATGAATGTATAATTTCAAGTTACAAATTAACACTTTCAGATAATGGAATTTACAGAAACAAAGTGTCATGTGATAGTAATAGCTTAGGATCTACTACACCTTAAAGATTACTATAGTGTGCATTATTCTCTTTAACCTAAATATATTGAAACCCTTCTATAAGCCAGGCACTGTGGTAGGCAGTATTCATTTTTGAAAATGTGGGTAAGTGCAAGAAAAAAAGTATAATAGAAGATAATTCTAAAAAGCAATGAAAATCATACTTTCTTATACCTCCCTAAAGGTTCACCTAAGGATCATGAACATAATGGATGCAAATTATGTCAAACTGATCGATATTGTGAACCACATGATTATGAATACTGTTGTCCCTGTGAGTGGCACCGAACAGAGCAGGACAGGCAACTGATTACAATAGAGAACAATATTAAGAAGTAAGTTTTGTTTTTAACTCATTCTTTTCTGGCATGACCTATTTTATATACCTGTGGTTGAATTATTTCCATATAGCCTTCCCCCATGTCTAAATTAATAATATTTCACAAAATCCTTTTCTTGAATTTACTAAAAATATAGGCCATTTCAGGAGATGGTAATATAATAGTTATTCAAAGTGAAACTTGATGACTGAGATACTATACAGACATTTTTCATTAAATGAGATTAGATGACATATGGTTTTAGTCTGATTGTATTAACAACATGTATATAATCTGTTTTCAGAAAAGCTTGCAGTTGTGAAGGATTCCCATTCCATGAGGTAATAACTAATAAATCAAGTGTGTTTATTTCAGAAGTTTTTTTTTTTAAGTTTTAAGTCTCAATTCCTATTTTCTTTTCTCTTGTTAGGTTACTCAAGAATTCCTTTTGAACAAGGATAAATTGGTAAAGGCAATCAGGTACCAAAGACCTGATTTATTATTGTTTCAGGTATCTGAAAATAAATTTTTTACAGATGAAGTTGAATAGTAGGAAGATAGAAGGGATAATCACTTTGAATGGTCTGCTATTGGCACCCATGCTTTTTTCAGCATTTATTTCTAGTCTTCATTTCTTTGCTACATAGTAACTGTACTTTGCAGACCATAAGGCAAATTATAATTATGCTGTTTGTTAGAAAACACCTTAAATACCATGTACAGATATATTGTATTCAGCGATATATTGGGGGAGAGGGGCTGATAACCAAAGAATGTCAGGATCAAGTACTGGTATATTAATTTGCACGGACATTGTGATTTGTAATCAGTTACATAAATTTAAATTTGGATAGTCTATCACTCACTGTGTGACACTGGATATGTGTTATCATCAAAATAGAAATAATATTACCTTACGAAGTCACTATGAGGATTAAATGAGATTATTTATATTAACTCCTAATAGAGTGGCTAGGGAAACAGTGGCTCAGTAAATTATAACTACTACTTGCTTATTCCTATCAACAACAAAAATAATAATGGTAACAAACAATTATTGAACATTTAAAATTTGCTTTTTTAAAAAACACATTACATATAATGTGACTTAATCTTCATAATCTGTGAGCTGGGTTGTATTTTACCTGAGGCTGAGAGAAGTTAAGTAACTTACCCAACATCTAGGAAATACCATGCTGACATACAAATGGAGAACCCTCACACTTAATTACTATGTACTATTGACTCTTTAGGAGGCTCATTGTTCTGTCGGTGATACTACTTTAATGTTCATTCTGAAGGAAAAAATAATATCATCAGAGTGCTCTTTGTCTCCAAGAGATAAGAAAACCTTATTTTATTTTTGTTATATTTACAGAGATTTACTCTTGAAAAAATGGATTGGCCCAGTCACTATGCATGTGAGAAATTGTTGGTACTTTTGACCCACTATGACATGATAGAAAGAAAACTTGGTAGAAGACACTCTAATCAACTACAGCCAATTCGGTATGAATTATGTGTGTTTGCATTTGAATGTCTTATGATCTAAAATTTTCTTCTTAATCAATACTAATAATAAAGGAATATTCAAACTGTCCAAGACGCTGTCACAGTAACAGTAACAACCAAACAGCAGACTGGCAGGCTGCGTGGGGCGACAAGGCCAGCAGGGGGGTTAGTGAGGGATGACCAAACAACTGAACAGCAGGCTACGTGGGGCAACCAGCGGGGGAGTAGTTGGAGGTGACCAGGCTAGCAGGGGGGGCAATTGGGGGTGACCAGGCTGGCAGGCAGAGGCAGTTAGGAGTGATTAGGCTGGCGGTGGGGACAGTTAGGGGTGATCAGGCAGGCAGGCAATTGAGCAGGTAGGAGCCAGCGGTCCTGGATTGTGAGAGGGATGTCTGACTGCCTGTTATAGGCCCGAGCCCTGGGATTGGGCCTAAACTGGCAGTCGGACATCCCCCGAGAGGTCCCAGAATGGAGAGGGTGCAGGCTGGGCTGAGGGGACACACCCCCTACACCGTGCACGAATTTCGTGCCCCGGGCCTCTAGTATCTTTATAAAGATGGAGGAAAGGTCTCCTGGAATAATTAAAAGCTTAGTCAGGGGTGGGCGAGCTTCCAGACCTTGTGTGTCCACCCTTCTCTGTAGAAGTAAAGATATTTGCCTTGCTAAAAAAAAAAAAAAAAAAAAAAAGCTTAGTTAGGGCTTACAGCCAAGATAACATAAAAACTTCACACTCTGACATACTTTCCTGCTTCGAATACATAGTTATAATAGATTAAAAGAAATCAATAGTATAATAAGATATAGCCAGGCTTAACCAGGTAACTATTTCAGTGACCAAAAAAGGAACAAAAGTGTAAAGTGAATAGAGGGACCTCAGTGAAGGGTATGTCAGTGATCTTTGCACTATTCTTGCAAGCTTTCTAAAGGTTTGAAACTTTCAAAATAAAACGTTTGCAGGAAAGTATCAAAGAAAAAAGATAAACAACAAAGAAAAGACAATGAGATAGCACACATCTTTCATAATAATAATAGATGTCAAGAGATGACAGGATAATATTTTAAAACTTTGAGTAAAAATAATTGGCAGCCTAAACATTATTAAAATATTATTCACTGGCTGGTAAGGCCTTTCCAGACATATGAAGACTAAGAGTTTACCATTCACAGGTCCTCATTAAAAGCACTATTAAAGGATGTACTTCATTCAGCAAGAAGAAAACTGAACCCAGAGGGAAAATGTAGATAACAAGAAATAGTGGTCAGCACAAAATTGATAAAACATAGCCAAATTAATAAACTGACTGGAAAAAATATGTATATAAATATCTACATAATGCTTGATGGTTAAAATATGATCATAAACTTCCGAAGTGTATGTGTAGACATATAAGGGTAACCACTAAAACATTAGAAATCCAGTATCTTCCAAACCAATTCGTAAAATAATACTATCAAACCAAGCCCTGGCCTGGTGGTTCACTTGGTTGGAGCACTGTCCCCTACACCAAAAGGTTATGGTTCGATTCTGGGCAGGGCACATACAGGAGGTAACCAATTGGTATTTCGCACATCGATGTTTCTCCCTCTCTCCTTCTCCCTTCTCTTTCTAAAATCAATACACATATCCTCAGTAAGAATTTTAAAAAAAAGCACACACAAAATTACCAAGCCAAAAAAGTATAAGAAGGAGGAAGGGAGAAGTAGTGAACAAAAAGCTTGGTAACAGAAAACACAAAATAAGAAATAAGAATGAGTTCCACTATGTTAGTAATCACAATAAATGTAAGTAGATTAATATCATTTATTAAAAGACATTTTATTGGATGAGTAAACAAAATTCAGCAATATTCTTATAGGGCATGTACAGAATATACATTAAGTTAGAAAATAAAGAGACTTAAAAGATTTTCCAGGCAAATATTTACCAAAGTGATGTAGAAAAATTAACAAACAGAATAGACTTTAAGACAAAAATTATTATGGAAAAGTGGTACACTGAATAATAATGAGAGGAACAATCTACTCATACACTCTAATAATTATAAGCCCTATACCCCTAACAATAAAATCTTTTGTATAAGTTAGTTGAATAACAATGTGGTTATTCCTCACAATATTTTTAATATTATAAAAATAGAATAAGAATCAATGGATATTGAATTATTCAATCTATAAGTTGAAAACTTACAAGTTACTCATGCAATTGAACTTCATTAGATGAATTTGTTTTTCAGAATTGTTAAAAACCGGATCAGAAATGGAGTTCATTGCTTTGAAATAGAGTGGGAAAAGCCTGGTATGTATCATTTTAAGCAGTTTAAGCAGCTTTTATAACATTAAACCATATGTGTTTAGCAAATATTGTACACATCTGTAAAATATATGTATGTATGTAAAAAATAGAGAAGAAATATGTACCCAGGGTTAATTTCATAGTTTCCCTGTGCTATTTAAATAGGCTTTGACTAATAGTAAAGATTAAAAACTTCAAATAATTTTATTTTAATGTCTTAAATTGGCATTTCTTTTGTACCTAATGTTTAAAAAATAATATGAAGATAGTTTGGATTGGTATTTTTCAAGAAAATACTGCTACAAATGGTCTGCTCATTGGATTTCACTGTGGGGAACTCTTCCTCTCATTTTCTTACTCTTTAGTTTTCATGGGAATTTTTAGTTGTCTTACTCTTATTTTTGTTATAGACAGAAATACAGTAAATTCAAATTAGCACCAAAACCAAAGGCAAGAAAAGCACAGATTATTTAAATGGAAAATAATCCCAGTTTCATTTCTGTTCGGCATTGAGATTATATTGTGTGATTATGGGTGAATGAGTGAGAGAGTAGATTTATCAATGAAGGTTTAAGTTACAGGTAACTTGAAGAATGAAATTAATAAAGAATTTGATAAACTGTTCTAAGCAATAAGAAGAAGATAGAAAGCTGAAGAATTTTGAAAACTGCTTGGAAGCAGTCCCACAAACCTTAGTCTATTTTCAGGAAGGAAAGTGGCATTAACCCAGTTTGGCCGTGCAGATCTGTCTAGAACTGAGGATTGGATGCCTGCTTTCACTTATCTTTGTGGGAGCTGTCCTTTAAGGGGAAAATGTACCCCAAGCTAGTTTAATTGAGAAACACCTTAAATTCACCGATTTCTATTATTTCTACTTTATTATACTCATCAACTAATATTTTCATTAGAGTTTGGCCTCTCTTGAGCTATTTTCCCTCATGTAGGATAAATGCAAAAATTTACTTATATATCTTATTGTGAATTTACATATAAACCCTCTCGTTTTCATTTATCACTAAGCCTGGGTATATCTTCAAGAGTTGATAACATCTGGAAAATAGTCCAGTATAAACCCCTTATCAGGGGTTACATTTAACATGGTTTTAGTTACCAGCAGTCAGTCACAGTTCAAAAATATTAACTGGGAAATTCCAGAAATAAACAATTCATAAGTTTTAAATTATGTGCCTTTCTGATAAATTCTTGTGATTTCGTGCTCTGTCCTGCCTGAGATATGAAACATCCCTTTGTCTAGCATATTTAGGCTGTATATGCAGCCCACCCATGAGTCACATAGTAGCCATCTCAGTCATCAGATTGACTGTCACAGTATTGCAATGATTGTGTTCATGTAACCCTTATTTTACTTAATAATGGCTCCAAAGTTCAAGAGTAGTGATGCATTTGGACATACCGAAGAGAAGCTTTAGAGTGCTTCCTTGAGTTGACAGGTGAGTACACTACAATAAGATATTTTGAGAGAGAGACCACATTCACATAACTTTAATGATAGTATATTGCTATAATCATTCTATTTTATTATTGTTGCTGTTAATCTCTTACTGTGCCTATTTATAAATTAAACTTTACCATAAGTATATGTGTATAGAAAAAAACATAGTATGTATGGGGTTCGATACTATTGGTGGTTTCAGGTATCCACTAGAGATCTCGGTTTATAACCCCATGGATAAAGGGGACTACTGAAATATTTTTGATGACCCTTTCAATCCTGTTCTTTTCATTAGACACCACTAAAGAAAGTTAATATTGAAGTTTTAGTCAACTGTCTATTCCCATTCTTTATCTGGGTCTTAAACACTTATTATACTAAACTAAACCATTTAACCTTACCTACACAAAGACTTATCCTCTATGCTGCTCCTTCTGCCTCTGAAACAAGAGACTTTAAAGTTCTAATTTAAAAGTAATCTCCTTCTAAAAGAACAAAGTTCGAGGGATCACGATACCAGATATCAAGCTATATTACAAAGCCACTGTTCTCAAAGCTGCCTGGTACTAGCACAAGAACAGACTTATAGACCAATGGAACAGAAGAGAGAACCCAGAAATCAACCCAAGCCATTATGCTCAATTAATATTTGACAAAGGAGGCAAGAACATACAATGGAGTCAAGACAGTCTCTTGGGGGCGACCAGGCCGGCGGCAGTTGGCAACCAGGCCAGCAGGGGCGGCAGTAAGGGGCGACCTGGCTGGCGGGGCGGGGGAGGGGGGGGCAGTTAGGGGCAACCAGGCTGGCAGATGTGGGCAGTTGGGGGCAACCAGGCCGGCAGCGGGGGAGGGCAGTTAGGGGTGACCAGGCTGGCAGGGGGAGCAAATGGGGGTGACCAGGCTGGCAGGCAGAAATATACAAAAATAAACTCAAAATGGATAAAGGACTTAAACGTAAGACAG
Source organism: Myotis yumanensis (assembly GCF_028538775.1). NCBI lineage: Eukaryota > Metazoa > Chordata > Mammalia > Chiroptera > Vespertilionidae > Myotis > Myotis yumanensis. Next base: position 5,667,957 of record NW_027223762.1, read on the forward strand.
GAAACCATAAAAATCTTAGAAGAATCCATAGGCAGCAAAATATCAGAAATATGTCATAGCAATATCTTTACCGATACAGCTCCTAGGACAATGGAAACTAAGGAGAAAATAAACAAATGGGACTACATCAAAATAAAACCTTCTGCACAGCAAAAGAAACCATCAATGAAACAACAAGAAAGCCCACTGCATGGGAGAATATATTTGCCAATGTTGATATCTGACAAGGGTTTAATCTTAAAAATTTATAGGGAACTCATACAACTTAACAAAATGAAGATAAACAATCCAATAAAAAAAATGGGCAAAGGACCTAAATAGACAGTTTTTGAAAGTGGACATACAGAAGGCCAAGAGACATATGAAAACATGCTCAAAGTCACCAATCATCTGAGAGATGCAAATCAAAACAATGAGGTACCATCTCACACCCGTCAGAATGGCTATCATCAACAAACGACAAGTGCTGGAGATGATGTGGAGAAAAAGGAACCCTCGTGCACTGCTGATGGGAATGCAGACTGATACGGCCAATATGGAATTTACTCAAAAAATTAAAAATGGAACTCCCATTTGACCCAGTGATCCCACTTCTAGGAAATATCCCAAGGAATCAGAAATACCAATCAGAAAGGATATATGCACCCCTGTGCTCATAGCAGCACAATTTACAATAGCTAAGATTTGGAAACAGCCTAAGTGCTCATCAGCAGATAAGTGGATTAGAAAACTGTGGTACATCTACACAATGGAATACTAGCTGCTATAAAGAAGAAGAAACTTTTACCATTTGCAACAGCATGGATGGACCTGAAGAGCATTATGCTAAGTGAAATAAGCCAGTCGGAGAAAGATAAATATCAAACAATCTCACTTATTTGTGGAATATAATGAACAACATAAACTGATGAACAAAAATAGATCCAGAGACATAGAAGCATCGAACAGACTGTCCAACCTCAAAGGGAAGGTGGGGGTGGGGAGTGGGGAGTATGAGCAACCAAAAGACTTGTATGCATGCATATAAACATAACCCATAGATACAGACAGTAGCGGGTGAGGGCATGTGCTGGGGGGTGGGAATGACCAGGGAGAGGTCAATGGGAGAAAAAGGAGACATATGTAATACTTTAAACAATGAAGAATATAAAAAAATAAAGTAATCTCCTTCCAACTCTTGTTAGGCAGAAGAAAATCAATTCTATACTAGAATCAGCAGATTATTAGAATAGAGATATTATAAAGCAATATTTGTAATAAATCATCCATTGTGGATGACTTAGTTTACCTGGTAAACTTTGTTACCTGGAAAATTGAATTTTTCATATCTGTAATTAAGGCTGTTTTACTGTATTTTTAATCTTTTAGAACATTATGCTATAGAAGATAAACATGGAGAATTAGTTCTACAAACAATAGAAGAAGAATCATTATTTGAAGCAGCTTTTCCAGAGATTGTTGCTGTTTACCACAAACAAAAGATAGAAATTAAAGAGAAGAAAAAGAAAAGTAAGTATCTCATTTGATAGCCACACACAGCTGTTGTAGAGGAGCTATCTGTTCTACACGAGTCAATATTGTCTAAATTTTGCTGAAAGTTATATATAAGAACTTGCTTCTTTGTCTTGATACACTATTAAAGCTGAAAAGCCGAGAGTAAACCATTTTCATATGTGTCTGATAAGTTAATCAAGTGTTAATAATAGTAATTACACCAACCACTTATTGAGCAAGTAGTATATGTAATATATTTTGGATTATAAATACATTTTCTTTATTTCCCAGAAAAACTAAGGAAGAAAATTCAATCAGACATTGTTTCTGGAAGAAAATATTTTATAATATGTTGTCATTAATTATTTTGTTTGTTTTTTAATTTTGTTTTATTGCTTAAAATATTGTAAAGAGTATTACATATGTCTCTTTTTTATTTTTCCCCCTTGACATTCCCCGGCCTCCCCTACCTCCCAGTGTCTTGTGTCCATTGGTTATGCTTATATGCATGCATACAAGTCCTTCGGTTGATCTCTTATCGCCCCCTCCAGCCCCCCAACCCTCCCCAGCCTTCCCACTGTAGTTTGACAGTCTGTTCGATGCTGCTCTGCCTCTGTATCTATTTTTGTTCATCAGATTATAATGGTCTTTATTATCCATAAATGAGTGAGATCATGTGGTATTTTTCTTTCATTGACTGGCTTATTTCACTTAGCATAATGCTCTCCAGTTCCATCCATGCTGTTGCAAATGGTAAGAATTACTTCTTTTTTACAACAGCATAGTATTCCATCGTGTAGATGTACCACAGTTTTCTAATCCATTCATCTGCTGATGGGCACTTAGGCTGTTTCCAGATCTTCCCAATGGTAAATTGTGCTGCTATGAACATAAGGATGCATATATCCTTTTTAATTATTTTTTTATAATTACTTACAACACAGTTTCTAGGAATGCACTGGGACAAAAATGCAAAAATTGCTTATATAGTTTTCAATCTGAACTGTTTAGTTTATTTGTTTATCCAAGTTAAGTCAAATAAAACAGGTTTTAATTATATTGTATTTTTCTTTTCAGGCGTGAAAACTAAGCCTAAAGAAAATAATTTGCCACAAACAGATGAGATGAGTTTTCAGTCACTCATAACTTTAAAACCCACATGTGAAATCTCTTCTAAACAGAATTCCCAGTTAAATTTGGAAATTTTCCCTGACTCGGCATTACCCCAGGAATCTATTTCTGCGTCATTGAAGAGCTTGCTTTTATCTGAAGATGCTCTCTATGTGAATACTCAAGAACAGTTAATGTCTTCTTCAAAACCTTTGGCTTCACAGCAAATTACAGCTGTCAGTAAATCTCTAATTTCAGAATCTAGTCAACCAAATATCTCATCCCATAATGTGTCGACGATTGCTGATCTACACTTGAGCAGCATTGATTGGGAGGGAACTTCTTTTAGTAATTCTCCAGCTATTCCAAGGAATACTTGCTCTCATGGCTTAAAATCAGGACTTGAAACAGCCATCCCTCATAGCTTTAAACATATCCCAGGACAATTGTCATGTGACTCAGAATGGTGTACCACAAATAAAGTGTTCAGTTGGGATCTTCAAAAGACTAATCCTGAAGAGCATCTGTGTTCTGGCATTACTGACTTACATAGTCAGGATCTGCCTTTAAAGGAACGAATACTTATAAAATCATTACATCCTCTGGGTAAAGTACAGCCAGACCTGAAAACTTTATCCATACGCACAGTAAAAGAATCTTGTAAGGCTAGCAGTAGTTCTGATTGTCCATCACATCTTTCAGAGGATCTAGGAATTTATTTGCAAAAGGAATCTAGGAACTCTAAAGTTCTAAAAGGAGACCAGCTGTTTCCAGAAAACTATAAAGTGAATACTTCTATACCCTATTCTGTCAAAAACATGATAGTAAAGGCCTCTGATGCTAGAGTCGAGCCACCAAATACTTCTTTAGATCATAGTAGAAATGTTGACTTGCAAACCACTCAGAAAATTGTAATGAAGAAAAGTGTTTGCCTTGACAGATATTCCTCTGATGAAGAAAGTGCCCCAGTGTTTGGGAAAGCTATGAATGCAACTGAGAAAATGAAGCAGAGTTTTCAGAAGCACAAACCAGCCCAATTCAAGAAAAATGATGCTAACAAATTGAGTAACCCTAAGATACATATTAAAGAAACGGAACAGTATGTCCAGACTTCTAAAACAGCTGTAAATGAAGAAAACTATTTCCCAGATGCAGCCAAAGTTTCTCTGAGTTCCCTACAGTGTCATAAGGAAAAAGATGACTCTGGTACTTATTTGGATAGTCCTCTTCCTTTATGTCAGAGATTAAAACTGAGGTTCCAAAACACTTGAAATTAAAAATGTTTAAGTGTTAGTTAATATTCTGGTATCATCAGCATTAGCAGAGGCAGAAGGAAGGTGTCTAATTAATGTTTGGCAGAAAAATGTAATGTAGTTTATATGTCAGGAGATACTTTTGCCATTTTAATCAAAATTATAATTTTTAAAAGTTACCTAAAACTTTTATTTTAAAAGATAATCTTTGTGGTAAAACTAGATAATGTATATTTTTAAAACTTACTCTTGCCATATTTTATATCTTTATTGACTGTGCTTTAGTCATAGCTTTAAAGTGTTAATACAGTACTAGGCAGAGTAAAGGCTTCATCTTTTTGCTCATTTATACCCATGTCTTGCACAAACCTCTATAGTGTTTATATTTCAGCTTGTTCTCAAGAAGATAATTCTTTATAATTGCCTAAAATCTCTCAATGTCTTCTATTGTGCCTTTTTGGAGAGTTATATTTCTCTCCATGTGAAGATACTCTTAGTATGCTCTTTTGCTTTGGTAACTTTTTTCTCTTTTCTGAGGAGAAAATGGAAAAGGAGGAAGATGATTGATATATATAGAGAAAAAATAATGGTTGTAATGCTCAATAAACTAAGGAAAGCTACTCTTTATATATCCCCAGAAGTTAACAGGTTTGCCAAATGGAGAAAAGATTTGAAAAATAGAATATATAATCAGAAGAGAATTAGAAACTTGCTGAGGATCACACAGCTAATTAATAATGATGTGGGGATTAGATTTCTTGCCTCCTAGTTTGGTGGCATTTTTTCTGTTTTCTTTTTCTTCTATAGCACTTTTTTCTTTTCCTTACTTTTATTTTAAAAATGAATCTATATAATATTGAGTTCAACTTCTCCAAATAATAAGTTGTTTATTCATTTATTACTCAAAAAGTCAAGAGCAAGCATGTCAAACTTTCTACCACTGGGCCATATGCCTCGTTTAAATAAGGCATATGGCCCACCAGCTGCGAGTTTGACATGCTTGGTCTAGAGTAGTGGTTCTCAACCTGTGGGTCGAGACCCCTTTGAGGGTTGAACGACCCTTTCACAGGGGTCATCTAAGACCATCGGAAAACACATATATAATTACATATTGTTTTTATGATTAATCACTATGCTTTAATTATGTTCAATTTGTAACAATGAAATTGGGGGTCACCACAACATGAGGAATTGTATTAAAGGGTCTCGGCATCAGGAAGGTTGAGAACCACTGGTCTAGAGGCAATTAGATTGGACAGGAAAAAGTAAAACTGTCAATATTTGCAGATGACGAAATTTTGCGTGTACAAGATCTTAAGGAATCCACTAAAAACTACTAGAACTGATAAATGAGTTCACCAAGGTTGCAGGATTTAAGATCAATATACAAACATCAATTGTGGGCCTATATATCTTCAGTGAATAATACTAAATGAAGTTAAGAAAATTCTGTGTACAACAACACTAAAAGCAATAAAGTGCTTTGTAATAAATTTAGCAAAAGTAAAGAATTTATACTCTAAAAACGCAAAAGTATTGTTGAATGGAAAATTTTAGAAACTTAAATAAATGGAAAGACATTCCATGTTATGATTAGAAGACTTGATATTAAGATGGCAAACTAATTTACAGATTTAGTGCAGTCCCCATCAATTCCAGCTGATTTCTTTGCAGAAACTGACAAGCTGATTCTAAAATTCATATGGAAATTTATGGGACACAGAATAGGCAAAGCTATCTTTAAAAAGAGAAATGGGAGGAATTGCCCTTCTTAAATCTGATTTGAAAATTTACTACAAAGCTACAGTAATGAAGAATTTGTTGTCATCGCATAAAGGTAGACATATATATTAATCAGTGGGATAGAATTGAGGGTCCAGAAATATACTCTCACATTTATGTTCAATTGATTTTCAACCAGAGTGCCAAGACAACTCAGGGGGAAACGAGTAATTCAGCCAACACTACTGGTACAACTGGGTAGCCACATGCAAAAGAATGAAGTTTGACCCCTACCTCTTAGAGTATACAACTAGAGGCCCGGTGCATGAAATTCATGAACAGGTGGGGTCCCTAGGCCTGGCTGGAGATCACGTCCAATCAGGTTCCCCGCCTCCTTACCTCCCTGCCTCTTCCTTCCCTCGCCACCCACCCCGGGTTCCCTGTCCCAGCCTAGGCCCTGGCCCTGATCAGATGATCAGGACCTGCCGGGGGTGGGGGCAGGGGTGGGGTGGGCAAGAGTTTGGCTGGTAGGTCCCATCAGCGATTGGCGCCTGTGGGCTGGGGGCAGCTCCTGTGTTGAGCATCTGCCCCCTGGTGGTCAGTGTGCATCATAGCGATCAGTTGTTCAGGTCTCTTGGGCTTATATATACATACTAGAGGCCTGGTGCACAAAAATTTGTGCACTCGGGGGTCAGCCCGGCCTGTGCCCTCTCGCAGTCTGGGACCTCTCGGGGGATGACCACCTGCTGGCTTAGGCCTGCTCCCCGGGGGATTGGGCCTAAGCTGGCAATCAGACATTCCTCTGGCAGCCCGGCAGCCCTTGGGGGATGTCCACTTGCCAGCGGGGAGCAGACCTAAGCTGCAGTCGGACATCGTTAGCACTGCTGAGGAACCAGGAAAGGCTCCCACCACCACTGCTGTACTGGCAGCCATTAGCCTGGCTCGTGGCTGAGCAGAGCTCCCCCATATGGGAGCGCACTGACCGCCAGAGGGCAGCTCCTGCATTGAGCATCTGTCCCCTGGTGGTCAGTGTGTGTCATAGTGACCGGTCATTCCCAGTCTTTCTGCTGTTAGGGTCAGTTTGCATATTACCCTTTTACTATATAGGATAGAGGCCTGGTGCACAGGTGGGGGCCGGCTGGTTTGCCCTGAAGGGTGTCCCGGATCAGGGTGGGGGTCCTGCTTGGGTTCCTGGCCAGCCTGGGTGAGGGGCTGATGGCTGTTTGCAGCTGGTCACACCCCCTTCAGGGTGGGGGTCCCCACTGGGGTGCCTGGCCAGCCTGGATGAGGGGCTGATGGCTGTTTTCAGGGTGGCGTTCCCCACTGGGATGCCTGGCCAGTCTGGGTGAGGGGCTGAGGGCCATTTACAGGCTGGCCTGCGACTGAAGCTCCCAGCCTCTCCTTCTTTTTCTTTTTTTATTCTGGGATTTATTTACCTTCTATAATTGAAACTCTGTTGCTTCACTGGTGCTCCCAGCTCTGAGGCTGCGGCTGGCTGAAAGCAGGTATCTGGGGTTTGTTTGGCTTTTATAATTGAAACTTTGTTGCTTTTGGAGCTGTTGCTTTTGGAGCTTAGAACAGGCTGTGGCAGGCAGGGTACCTTGGCTTCTTCCATCACTGGAGCAAGCAAGCCTCCTGCTCTCTTCAGCTGCGTGGCTGCTGGCCGCCATCTTTGTTGGCAGTTAATTTGCATATCGCCCTGATTAGCCCATGGGAAGCGTAGTGGAGGTATGGTTAATTACCCTTTTTGTCTTTTATTAAATAGGATAGATAACTCAAATGGATCAAAAACTAAATATGAAAGCTAAAGCTGTAATTTGATGAAAACAAACATAAATCTTTGTGACTTTGAATTAGGAAATGATTTCTTTGATATGGCACCAAAATCTCAGACCAGGAAAAATAAACTTCATAAAAACTTTGTGTTTCAGAGGGCACCATTAAGAAAAGGAAGAGATAGGCCTGGCTGTGTTGCTCAATGGTTAGGGCATCAGCCTAAGCACCAAAGGGTCTCAGGTTCCATTCTCAGTGCCGGTCAGGGTGCGTGCAGGAGGCACCCAATCCCTCTCTCTTTCTCTCTCTCTCTCTCTCTCTCTCCCTCCCCTTCTCCCCCTCACTTTCTCCACCCGCCTCCCTTCATTCTCTCTAAAAAAGTCAGTGGGAAAAATATCCTCAGGTGGGGACTAACAACAACAAAAGAAAAGAGAACCCACAAAATAGAAAATATTTGCAAATCATAAATATGATAAAGGGTTTATATTAAGAGGGGCTTGTATAAAGAACTCTTAGCTCAATAATAATAAGACAACTCAAAAGCTGGTAAAATATCTGCATAGACATTTCTCCAAAGAAAATATATAAATGGCCAATAAACACATGAAAAAATTCTCATCATTATCAGAAAAAAATCAAAACCACAATGAGATTCCACTTCCCACCTGATAGGATGGCTAAATAAAAAAGACAGATAATAACAAGTATTGGTGAGGATGTGGAGGATTTGGAACCCTTTTAACCTTCTGGTAGGGATATAAAATTGGGTAGCCACTTTGGAAAAAGTCTGGTGGTTCCTCAAATGGTTAAACATAGTTACCACATTATGCATTATATCCACTCCCCAAGTATATACCTAAGACATGAAGGCATATATCCACACAAAAACTTGTACACAGATGTCCATAGAAACATTCATAATAGCCAAAAATGTAAACAACCAGAATGCCCATCAACTGATGAGTGGATAACAAAATGTGGTCTCTTCATGCAATCCTATATAATAAAGAGCTAATATGCTAGTTAGACCGGATGGCAGAACAACCTTCCAGAACGACCTTCCGGAATGACCAGTGGGCAGGTGGCAGGGCTGCGAGGGCCAAGGCAGTGGGGCTGTGAGGGCCTACCCTTGTGTGAATTTCATGCATTGGGCTTCTAGTTGTCAATAAAATGAAATGAAGTACTAATAAATGTTACAATGTGATGAACCTTGAAAACATGCTAAGTGAAAGAGGCCAGTCACAAAAGACCACATGTATGATTCAATTTATATAAAATGTTCCAAATAGGCAAATCTATATAGAAACAAGTTACACTCTTCATAGACTTAAATACTCATGCTCCTTAAATACTTGTGTTTCTTAAATTATCTCTCTTTTCTTACTCTATTCACTATTTCTACATATTTTCTGCTCTCATGATTCAGATACAGATATTTAGCGGAGGCTTTTCTTCTAATGTATAGATCTGCTTATTTAACCAATTCCTGACATCACTGGGGATAAAAGTATAGTAATAGAGATGGCAGAAGCTCTGAGTTGCCTGTTACATCTAACCTGGATGTACTTCCAAGCCTCGCTGTAACTGGTTCCTGTGTTCTAAGTGGTCACGCACATTCATTTATCCTGGAGACATTTACTTGCAGTAATAAGTGCACATGAAATGCCAAGGGCCAATAGGAAATACAAAGTAACATAAAACCCAATTCTTATTTTCAAGAAATTGAAAAGAGCAAGATAAAGAAATATGGCATATTTACATACAAGGATCAATTATTTAAAAAACAGTAAATTATGTTGGTTAGCATAGAATTGGGTGTTTAATGAATGGAATAGACAATCACTGCCACCTGGATCAGAGGAGGGACCGTTCTTTTGGCAGATTTGACTGGGCTTTGAAGTATAGGCAAAAAATTGGCAGAATTGTAGCTGTGTTACAACAGCACATTTCAGTGGATGAGGGATTGATTAGCTTGAGGTGACGACATAGAATAAAGACGGTTGGCATGCTTAGAGAATGTTGGAGTCTTATTTGGAACTTCAGTCTCCAGGGAACAAATCGCTCTGCAGACAAGGAATGGTCAGGGATTGAGAAGTGAAGAATCGAGCAGAAAGCAGACTAGGGTATCTTTGGGCAACGGGGAAAAGAAATAAGACAAAGTGTAGCAAAGAACGTGACCAATATGCTAAAAGATTCTGACCATATAAGCCATATATAAAGGTTTATTTTAAATATCCAGAAGGAAAAATAATCCTAATTAAAACATATTCTCTGGGGATCTGATGGTCATGATTTGTTCAATCTGGGCACCACAATTGGCTCTGATAGTTCCATCCAGTCCAGGTAAATACTTACAATATAGAGATGTCCTTTTTTTATTTTTTAAATATTAGAAGTGTTCTGGGGATTTTATGAGATGAGAACAATGTGCTTGTTCCGATATAATTTGCAGCCCAGTCGGTGTGACTCAGTGGTTGAGGTCAACCTATGAACCAGGAGGTCACGGTTAGATTCCTGGTCAGAGCATATGCCCAGATTGTGGGCTCGATCCCCAGTGTGGGGTGTGCAGGAGGCAGCCGATCAATAATTCTTTTTCATCATTGATGTTTCTTTCTCCCTCTCCCTTTCTCTCTGAAATCAATAAAAATATATTTTCAATAAACCAAATGTTATTTGCAGCTGATATATTACTCATTTAGCCACCTAATATATTTATTGAACAACTACTTTGTAAAAGAGCCCTATGTTTTTCTGTGTATCACAGCCAGCTGGAGGTCCATGGAATTTAAAATAATTTTTTCAAATCACCCAGCTGGAAAAAGCTTCAGTTGGGGCTAGAAGTCAGGTCTCCTAATCCCTTTAGTGAAGGACCTTCCCTAATATTTATGTTTCCATAATTCATTCAATTCCATTAGTTGTTCTCTTTGTGGTCCTGAAGAAATTGTGCATACTTCCATGATAGTATTTATCACATTTAATTCATACACTCAAAATATTAGTTGAGTGTCTATTATATAGCAGGTACATTCTTTTTTTAAAAAAAAAATGTACTTATCTTTCTCTAAGATAAGACAGAATTCTGAACACAGGGATTAACTCGTATTTATTTTTGTATCCCCCAGCACTATGCTCAGAGTTTAATTCTCTGCTTCAACAACTCTTATTTATCCATCAAGACTCAGAATAAACCTGGTCTTTTCTAAGAGGGGTTTATATAGCTTCTCAAGAACCCCTCCTCTTTCCTATAGACTTTTAAAATATTATCTGCAAATAGCTTTATTTTGAGTGGTTTGCATTTTGTCTCAGGTACCAGGCTGTGAGCATCTTGTATTCCTGAATCTAACCCCTAGCAGAGGGGCTGCCACAGAAAGCCATCAGGGAATGGGTGCTGATTGCCCGGTGGTGAATTTGGGGTCTTCGTTCTTCCATTCTCCATCAAGAAAGATCAGATCCAGTTGGATGGTTCCCTCCGTCAGCTTGATCACGTGTCCCCCTTTGTCATGTGAAGATGCCAGGGTGAGATGCCTTGCTTTCTGAAGGTGAATGGGCTAACTCAACCGCTCACTATTCCTGTCATGCTGGTAGCACTTAGGGTGAAACAGCTTAAATAATATTACCAAAGGCAGCCTCCTTTCATCTGCAGATTAACGTGGCAACATTTATCACCTTCTTAGCCAGGAAAACCGTTTATCAGCCCCTTAAAGGACTCGCCACATTGCCTTTAAAATGACAAGCTGCAGAGTCAGGCCCAGGACAGTCCAAAAAAGTGGGACCTTTGCTGATGATTGGACAATGTACTTATTCCCAGGCCAGATAAATTCAATAAATTGCCTGTTTGGCACTGCAGGAAAGGGTCATCAGGAAATCAGGCTGAGTCTTCTGTGCTGAGAATGACTGAGTATTCTGCTAATGTTTGGAAGAATTCCTTGGTAAGCACCAAACAGAACTTCCTTCATAGGGATTAAGTGCCTGAGCTTCCTCAGCATTATTCTGTGCCAAGACCCAAAAAACAAAATGTTGACCTCCCCAAAATGGCAAAATCTGCCTGCGTATTTAGAATTCTCTGATCAAAAACCGAATGGGAGAATTCTATACTGTTTGCATCATCGTAACTCCTACTCATCTACCACTCAACAGATACCCACCTTCCTGCTGTGAGTGAAGTCTCCAAGTGCTGTCCTTTGAATCTGAAAATGAAAATGAGTGATTTATTCAACGTTCATGTAAAGGTAGATTACAGATTCTTTGCCTTTTTTGTTTGTTTGTTTGTTTTATTTGAAAGCAATGTGGATTCAGTGATTGCTCCAAAGTAATATTGCTAAAGTCATTTACATTTTTATTAAACTGAGAATGCCAACCCTGTGAATGCCAGATGCCAGAAGGCTTATTTTAACAGGTCTGTCCAAACGCAGACGGCTCAAGTCCAGGCCCTGTGAAGGCCCCATGACTTCACAGCTGGGATAGTGCTAGGAGAGGTGTCAAGGACTCCATACAACCCGGTCTACATCCTGTGAAACAGACCAAAGGACATTTTCTTTAATGTGGGAGGCAATGGTCTGAGTAATTGTCCGATTTCTGATAGAGACTGGCTACCTTGGGCAAATGTTCCCAGCTTCTGCATGCTTCTCCTACATAGGTGGGAATGATATTTCCTTCCCCCCTTCACTCTCATTTACATGTTGAGAATAAACAGCTTTTGGAGAAACAGACATTAATGTATACATTTAACATCACTGATTTTGATTTGTCAAATCTATTGATGAATAAGCGATGTTCTTAAAATGTGTTGTATTATAACCTGTGTAATTTTTTGAGAAGGTAATTTGTCTCTAATATGAAGAAAAAAGACAAAACATATTGGATAGTATAAACAGTAGTGAATCTTGGGAGAAGAGAAATGACACTATTAAATGTTTACTATTACATCCACGCATTTTTCTACTTTTTCAAAATCCTCACATTTGCTCCACAGAAACTCTGAAAGGCAGGCACGTCTAATCCCCTGTTTATATATGAGGCTAAGAGAAGTGAAGGAACTTATCCAAGGTCAACATATAGTAAAAAGCAGGGCCAGGATTTGAACCCAGAGCTAGTAGTCTAACTGCACAGTTTCTCTGGCAAAAATTAAGACTTCTGTATACTCCACATTTATCTAAGTGTATGACACTTTTAAAGAAACAACCTGTCAGAGAGATGCATTGACTTCTACTGATTTGATTTCTGGAAAACTGGCCACTAAATCAGAGTAGTTGAGCCCCAGAAAAGCAAGAAATGATCACAGAAGTTACAGTGGGAAAGCTGGGAGATTTGGGTGTAAGGGAGGACTGGGAGGTGCGGGACATCCAGGGCACAAAATCTCCTAGAAGTTTCATCCCCTTCCTTTGATGCTCTAACCACCAGGGCCAGATGTCCCCAGGATGAGGTCATCTGCGAGTTCTCAGTGGAGTGTCCATTAAGAGCGGCTCCTTTTTGGCATTCATTTCTGACTTGAGTCACCTTTGCACAGTGACTGCAAGGGGCTGGGCCTGTTGTAATCGGCTAAGTGCATTTTTTACTAATCTTGAAAGCAACCCAGAGAAGTAAAGCAACATGCCTGTGGCCACACAGTTGGTATGCTCATCTCCTCCCAGTTGCATTGCTCCCTCCAAAGGGGACAGGGACTCTGAGGGACTACTCTGGCAGGGACTACTAAAAGCGCCTCCTAACTGACCTCCCTGCTTCAAAGCACTCACGCCCTTTGTAGTGCACACATCAGCCAGACAAATCTATAGAAAGTGCAAACCACATTCTGACACCGGCACCGCCTTCACCCTTTTCCTCCATGCAAAAGCTTCCCATCGTGCTTGGTGTCAATTCCAAATTCCTTGACAGTCTGTCAGGTCCTCCGTGGCTGAGCCCTGCCTGTTTCCCTGACCTCATCTCTGGACTCTTCCCCTCGATCAACTTGCTCAGCGTGGGCAAACTACGGCCCGCGGGCCGGATCCGGCCCGTTTGAAATGAATAAAACTAAAAAAAAAAGACCGTACCCTTTTATGTAATGATGTTTACTTTGAATTTATATTAGTTCACACAAACACTCCATCCATGCTTTTGTTCCGGCCCTCCGGTCCAGTTTAAGAACTCATTGTGGCCCTCGAGTCAAAAAGTTTGCCCACCCCTGACTTGCTCCAGTGCTGCTGGCTTTACTTCATTTCCTTAAACACACCAAGCTCATTCCACATTCTGGCTCTTGAACTTACTGTGCCATATGCCTGAACTTCACACGTTTTTGGATAGTAAGCTCCTACTCACCATTCAGCTAGTACTTTTGTGACGATGCTAAGTCGCCACCTCCCCACTCTGACTCCCACTCCTCTACTCTTGCTTCTTAACCCTGAGTTATTTTCTTCACAAATTATTGGAGTTCGTTTTGTTTGTCTCCTATCACTACAGTAACAACATGAGAAGAAACTTCATCTTGTTTTCTGTCATATCCCTTGAGCTACTTTTAACCGTGAGTAACATGTAGCACACATTTAATACAACCTTATTGGATGAATGAATGAATGAATGAATGAAGTTAAGCTTTAAACCCAAATCCACATTTTGACTACCAACATGCCACAAGTTGTAATTGAATTCTTAAGATGGATCCAGCACCTGGTTAGACATGGTGCGGAGTACAAGGGAATAATATCTAGTCTCTCCTTTCAAGATCTTTATAACTAATTTGTGACACCAGACTCATTTGAACTTGAGATAACAAGTAACACACCAAAGTGCTGGGTGAAGGGAGTGGCATCAGAGGGCATCAGCATGCAGATGAGAGTGGTCAGTGAGCACCCAGGTGGTCCTCAGAGACTTGCTAGTTGAGTTGATTGGCGGCTTGAATGGTAGATACAGTTTACAGGGGGGAGTGAAGACCATCAGGTTCTTGGGTAAGACTTAAAATCGGGTGAATTTACCCAAGAATGAGTAACAAATGACAAGTATTTGAGGGCATTCCAGGCTGGCGACATTTGTTAGACCCTTTTGTCTAGAAAGTAACTCACTCACTCATTACACACAAGTATAATTTTGTGAGAAAACAAGGCCAATAAGGCAAAAGAAGAGGAGGAAATGGGTGAGTGAGGTTTCTAGTTTTTGACTTATGGTTGTGGTTGGGGAGGGGTGGACCAGGACCTGGCACACAGTGAATGTCAGGTATTGGGCATTATATATACTCTGGTACAGAATCTCTAAGAGTTTCTCAGAGAGCCATAGCTGCCCCCTATGAGGACTGCCCCTCAGAGGGGACCCCAATAAAGTGTAGAGCAAGGAGATTCCTGAGAACTAGGTCACTAGCTAATGAAGATGACTTCCTATGCTCAAAATGAAGAAGTATCCGTCCATTCATTTGTCCATACATGTATTCCAAAAGTAGGTTCTCTACACCAAGTATCATGCAAATTGCAGGGGCTATAGTAAGGGTTCATTTTAAGAAATTCACGGTCTATCCACAAAGAAAACCACATGCTATTAAGACTTTATGACACAATATGCCCCTTAGTGTCTTAACTCTCTACTCATGCTTCCAGATCTGGGTTGAATGAAAATATTTATCACATATTCAGGCTTGGCCACAAAAATCACACCAAACCAAACCAAAACATTCCATGAATAGAAAGACTATGCTAATCTTTCTTTCTCTTCTCAGAAAGGTGATAACAGAAGATTTGGTCCCAACAGGGACACAGGCAAGGGATTTGCATTTTAAAGTTTGACAGATATTTATAGGCCTTTTGATCTCTTTTCTCCCCTCTACCCACCCACCCCCAGCCTTGAGGCCTCCCCCTCCCCCACCCATCAGATCTCTACATTGTACCAGGTACACATTTGAGAAAGGGTGGTTCCAGGTCCAGAAGACCTGGGGCCCCTAGTGTGGTGTGTTCAGAGTCATGTAGCTCTTATTTATTGAATACCAAAATACATCAAGTTATTTTTAACATTCCCAACAGCCACAATCATCTTGAAAGTTTCCTTTATTATTTACCTTTTTGGTCATTGTTGTTGGTCAGGAAAGAGGAAAATGAGGCTCAGAGAGGTTAAATAACCTGCCCAGAAACACTGATAAGTAGTGGAGACAGAATTAAAACTCAGGTCTGAGTGTCCCCCAACCTATGACCTTTTCCTTAAGCCAGGCTGACTCTAGTCCACAAGCCTGGTTATTATAGGCAGCTCCGCTAAGATCCTTCCTGGCAAAGCATATCCTGCATTCCAGTTTTCTTGCTGGTGTTATTCTGGAAATAGCCCAATAAACGTCACACTTTGATTTACTCAGGACAGACTTGCAGCTGTCTTTTCCTTTGCAGCTCTTCTCAGGTTCTGAGGCTTTCCTCTCCTGGTCTTGCACCCTGGCCGCCACAGCTCGCAGCTGCATGCCTTAGTTTGGCACCATCATCTGCAGCCCCATAGGATTTGCTGAACAGAGCTTCTCTCTGACTCACAGAAACTCCGTGGGGAACTAGCTCAGAATCGCAGACTCTCACATTTTTGCAACTAGAGGGGATCCTAAAAACCATCTAGGAAACAGGTTCAGAGAATGTCTCATGCAAAAGTAGCTGACATCAGATTTATCAGAATACTACATATTTGCTAGGTTACACGTGATAGATAAAGGATACAAGTCACATTAACAACTCTGTGTGCTAGGTGCTTTGTCTTGTTTAATTTCACTACAAGCCAGTGAGGTACAATTAATTATTATCCACATGTTACAGCGGAACTGGCTCAGAGAAATAGCTGACTGAAGGTTCTACAGCAAGCGTGTCCAACTCGTGGCCCGTGGGCCACCTGCCTCGTTTATTTGGCCCGTGTTAGCTTTTGAGTTTGACATGCTTGCTCTACAGTAACTGTGGGACCGGGATCTGAACTCACTGGACTGTGGAGAGCTCAGCTCCTTCCTTTCCCACAGCCTGCGGTGGGGTGTGATGAAGAGTGCAAACATACCCTGGCTGAAGGGACTGGCCTGTGAAATTTGCTTCTGAGCCAAAGAGCCAAGGACCAACAGAATGAGGAGATGAATACCATCATTTGTGGGCTCACTGAGGTCAGGTCTGTAATCTAAAACCATCTGGCATTCACCAACAGCCTGAGTGGTACTTTGACCACGAGGGCTTCCGCTGGGAAACAAGAACTGCTTGTCTACCTGCAGCCTCCTCCCAAACTTAGACTGTCTATTACAAACTAGAAGATTCTGCAAGTTCCCTCTATCCTTGGAAAATCCATCCCCCACCCTCAAAGAGGGGGTCTTCAGAGTGCCAAATTGGGAGCCGTAAGAAAGTTGTTGCTGGTACAGTCTTCCTGTTGAGGTTGAGAGATCAGGTTCAAAGCTCAAGCCACAGCTTCCCCACCTCCACTCCCTGTCCCATCTCCAATCCCTAGAGGGAATGCTCCTGCCCTACCCCCCCCCCCCCGCCCCCCCCGCAGAGGTTTTCTGTAAAAGCCTCTAGATTGTGTTGAGCTGGGGGTCAGGTTGGGAGTTGGAGGCGTCTTTTCTGCTCTCCAGATAGACTTCTGGGAAGGTGCCTCTCCAGAAAGAATGGCTATGGAAACAGGCATCTTCCCTCCTGAGCACACAGGGTAGATATTGGTGTGGGCTGGGCAATTCCTAAGAAAGCTCTTTTCTTAATGATTACCTCCTATCAACCATGTAGCTGTGATCCCATGTGTTCAGAATAACAAGGGTAAGAGATTATCCTGGTCCAGT
This sequence comes from Myotis yumanensis, assembly GCF_028538775.1. Classification (NCBI taxonomy): domain Eukaryota; kingdom Metazoa; phylum Chordata; class Mammalia; order Chiroptera; family Vespertilionidae; genus Myotis; species Myotis yumanensis. The sequence continues at coordinate 5,685,036 of NW_027223762.1, forward strand.
GACTTCAATCTTACCCAGCAAGCCCTGGCCCAACCACAGTTGCTCTTGGGGTGCAACTCACAACCCATTTCTACCAAAACATTTTTCCTGACCATCTGTCCATACTAACATCTTTCTCCTCAGAAATTATATGTACCCACACATAACTATCAGGAGGACATCAGCTGTGCCTGGAGGGATGCCTTTGATCACAGAACCTACATAGACTTTTCTGCATCTTGATATTATCCATTCTGGAGCAAATAGTGGACCTGCTAATGACAGTGTTACTAAAGATCCCAACTTGGCCTCATTTTGCTAGCTTGCAGGTGATGACATTTTCTCTTTTTAAATATATTTTTATTTATTTCAGAGAGTAAGGAAGAGGAAGAGAGAGATAGAAGTATCAATGATGAGAGAGAATCATGGATTGGCACTGTCCCCCACTGAGGATAGAGCCTGCAACCTGGGTGTGTGCCCTTGACCGGAATTGAACTCGGAACCCTTAAGTCTGCAGACTCTATCCACTGAGCCACACCGGTTAGGGCAACATTTTCTCTTTTTAGAAAGCACTCCTCATTGGTAGCAATCCATCCAGCAGTTCTTAGCCATACTTTGAATGATAAAAACCTTTAAAACTTTATGAAATCTGTACATCTCCTTACCAGTAAAATATACCTGGGCAATAAGTGTTACTGTCATGTGCTATATTGGACACTCGGGAATCCCATCCCTGACCTCTCTCACACTTCAGACCACTGTTCTAGAGTGAACACCCTGATCCAGGGACCTCATCGGATTCCCTGTACATCTCCAGAATGCAGTGGAGTTTCTGGTAGATAGCAGATACAGTACTTGGGAAATGTGTGTTGCAAGTTGAATGAATAAATTAATCTGGAAGCGAGTTTGTGAGAGCAAAGCTGGCTTGGTGATACCCTGGCCCCTGGTAAGAATGTCATTGAGTTACACTGTGCGTGGTCAGGTGGGCTTTGGATCCCACTTAGAGCAACACTGCTGTAGATCAGAGAGGGGTGTGGGGGCTGAAGAAAGAAAATAAGGAAAATAATGGTATTTGGGGGCACAGATCCATTAATCAGAACATGGGCAGGATAACCTCTCTCTTTCTCTCTCTCCTCACTCCATTCTCTCTCGCACTCTTATTCTATCTTCCTTCTTCTAATCTGCTATGGTTATCAAGAGCTTTTGAAAGTACAAAGAGCTTTTGATCACTCTTCAGAATGATCAAAGATTAGCTAGTTGTCACACTGGCCAGAGCCACTGAACAAGTACCTTTGGTGGTCACTGAGATGAGTCTGAGCCCACAGAGCCCTCCTGTTTTGCTCCCGCAGATGGGAGACCCACAGAGCAGCCCAGGACCTGAGCTGTTTCCCCGAGTCTGTATTTCAAGTGCTTCGCCCCAAAGGACATATAAAAGAACGGAAGATGCCAAGGCTGTCTCTGGCCATGGATGATTGGAGAGCCCACCGAGGCTGCCTTTCAGAGGCACAGGCATGACCATTTGCAGCTGGCATTGTCAAACAGTTTCCTGGGCTGGGGCCCATGAGCAGAGGGACCACCATTCATGGAGCTGTGTGTATCATGGATGTCTGGACCTCATACCCATAGATCTTGTCTCAGAAGGCTTAGGGTGAGCCCAGAAACCTATACTCTTTTAGAACTACCAGGAAATTCTGATGGGGAATCAGATTTGGAAACTCTAGGAGGACTGTAGCACCACATTATCTGTTCAGTCCTCCAACTGGCTGACCTCACAAATTCCCTAAGATCTGGGTGTGGATGCCTCCAGGCCTTATCCCTCTAATTTTATTTTAAGACCTAGTTTGTTGTCATTTTTCCAGGAAGTCTTCCTGGGTCATCCAACAGAAATTTATCTCTCTCTTCTCTCTCCTCCCATGGCACATTTCCAGTGTCTTTATAGCAGTTTATATATTGGCCCCTCTACTCATGACATTTTCCGTCTGCACTATGCAATGGAAATATAATGCCAGTCACATATACAACTGTTAATTTTCAAGTAACCATGTTTTTTTTTAATTACAGTTTACCAGTTTACATTCAATATTATTCCATATTAGTTTCATAGGCAATCATGTACTTTATAGAGTAGTCCCTCCAATATTTCAAATATCCTCCTGGCTTCATACATAGTTATTACAATATTATTGAACATATTTCCTATGCTGTACTTTACAGCTCTGTGACTATTCTGTAATTACCAATTTGTACTTTTGAATCCCTTCACCATTTTCACCCAGCCCCATAATCCCCCTTTCTTCTGTCAACCGTCTGTCTATGACTGGTTCTATTTTGTTTGTTTATTTTGTTCTTGAGATTCCACATATAAGTGAAATTATATAGTATTTGTCTTTCACTGTCTGACTTATTTCACTTATCATAATACCCTCTAGGTCCATCCATGCTGTTGCAAAAGGTAAGATTTCATTCTTTTTTTATAACCGAATAGTATCCCATTTTGTACATGTACCACAGCTATCTTATCCACTCATCTATTAATGGGCACTTGGGCTGCTTCCAAATCTTGACTATTGTAAATAACGGTGCAATGAGCATGGGTGCATATATTCTTTCAAATTAGTGTTTTGGGTTTCTTTGGATATGTTCCCAGAAGTGGAATGGCTGGGTCATAGTCTAGTAGCCATATTTATCGAATGGAGTTAGGTAAAATAATTGTACTAACATTTTTGTTAATGTTTGATTTGTAAACATTGTAAAAGAATGTTTGATTCAACATATCCAAAAGGTTACTGCAACATGTGCCCAATATAAAATCATCTGTGAGATAGTTTACAGATGTAAATTTTCTGTATTTTACACTGACTGCACATCTCAGCTTTGGCCACATGTCACGGGCTGACAGCCGCATGTGGTCCTGGAGGCCATATTAGCACAGTTCTGGCTCTTTGAGTTCAAGTCTGTGACTTTTGCTTTAAGTTCTTTAGAACTTTAAGGTCCACTTCCTGGGCCCACTTTAGGTGCTTAGAAAATATTTGAGTCAATTCAAATGTGAATTCCTCTTGGAGAGTATCCTTTGATGTTTTTTGTTTGTTTGTTGTCTGTTTGAAGGCACAGTCTCTTTGGAAAAGATATAGTATCTGTTTTAAGGAAGGGGAAGCAATCCAGAGCAGGTTTTATTTGAGAGGAGTGGGGGTTGGGAGAACCCCAGGGGCACAGTGCATTAAGAGAGCAGGAGGTAGTGCAGCCCAAGGGGTGGATGTCAGAGTAACTTCTCCATTGTGCACTGTGGGATCGGGCGCCGAACACGTACACGGGAGGCCCTGGTGGCTCTGCACCGTGCTCAGCCTTCTCTGCGCAGGTTCCCTTGGGCTGCCTGGAAAACATCGTCTGCCAGAAGATTTGTTTGGAATGTAATGTGATCACTCGAGTCCCCTACAGGAAGAACATGTTCTCAGCAAAGATTTTTTTCCAAAAACGGGTTGAACCAGTTTATACCGTTCATGACCACAGGCTTCCATGAGAATTGCCTGGCTTACCTCATAATTCACCCATAGTTGAGTTTGTCAAAAAAGAATTGTCTCCAAGAGAGTGCCCTCAGGTACAAGATCATGGCTTTCCAGGGAAGAGAGAGCTCTTAAAGAAATCACAGTTCTTTCCCGAGGTCCTCTGAGGTCAGGTAATCAGTGTATAGAAGTAGAGGGACTGAAGTTTGGAACTCCCCAGGCTGATTGTCACTCACAGGGTAATACGTTTGCTCCATACATAAAAAGGAGCAGACTGTGGGCTGGATCACATCATTCCCAGATGAGGCTCAGGATGTGGTGACAAGGACCCACTTTGGAGAGAAACACCCCTATCTTCCAATGTCAACTCACCCATTATCTGGAACACCCAGATATTACAGATCTTAATTTGTACACTTCCTAGTAGGGACTTTTGGTGGTTTATGCAAAGCACTGTAACAAGTGGTTAAGGCCTTCGCCCACTAGCATGTGAACTTAAGGGAGTTACTTTGCCTCTTTTAGCCACGGGTTCTTCACCGTGAAATATGGGTAGTAACAGTCCCCACTTCCTAGGGTTGTGTGTTGATAAAACTGTGAGATAAAGGACTAATCAATGCACGAAAAGTGCTCCATAAAAGTTCATAATGATTTGAAAATTAAGCCCAACATAAACCAGGATAATTTAAAGTAGAAAAGTGAGTTCTGAAAGAGTAAAGAAATCGATATTTTTCAAGTAAGAGGATGCTTGAAAAACCATTGCACACCATTGCACAGTAAGTGATGGGCAGCTGAGGGTAATGAGAAGGAAGGAAGCCTCTCATCTTAGTCCCCGGCTCTTAGTCTAGTTGAGTGGACTAAACTGTAGGAGGAAAACCTGTGTTAGCCTGTGAGGCTCCCACTATAAGAACACTGGAGGCCACATGAAGTTGCCTGGTTGTCAGAATAGACCAGAAAGAACAATTACGATTTGGTTAGGCAGAAACCTATATGCTAACCAAGGTATAGCAATGGGATGAGCTGCCTGTCTTCCAAGGAGAATGATGGAGGAAGGGGAAGGGTGAGGATGAAATAGGAAGCTTTAGTGACAAGTAAGATGGGTAATAAGATCAAAAGAGAAAACAGAACAAGGGCTCATCAGCAGGCATAGGCCCTACAATATTGGGGAAAAGATGCTGAGATCCATAAAATGGCAACAGCTTATATTGTGGAGAAGAGATGGGAAGGAAATGGAGGGGAGCAGGGAATTCATCTCCAATCCCATTGTCTGTTCCATGGCACAGACACCCCGAGGGCTCCCCAGCTCTGCCAGGAACACTCTCCCGCAGTGCCTGTCACGAACGCCGGTGACTGACAGGATTGTGCCCCCTCGAAGACTCTGCTTCCCTTTCTTAGGAATACCTAGGAAAAGGCTCATCTAAGGCACGTACCTTCTCTCTGCCTGGCTTTCTCACCTGTCCTTGCCAAACCTGGCCTTCCTATAAGGAATAATTAGGTAACATCTTCAGAACATTTTGAGCTACAAGAAGGGAGGACATTGTGCACACACGTACAGGCACGGTTATTTTCGCAGGATTCCGTTTCCTCTCTTTTCTTTGAATCCATCTCCTGGTAACAGCTGTCTGGCTCCCTAACGCCAGCAACAGCTGCAATAATGAGCCCACCATTTGAGCCAGGGATGACACAGGCTCAGCCCTGAGGTGCAGCTGTTCTTTAAAGCCTAGTGTCTCGACCCTCCCCCTGGCCTGGAGAACAAAGAGGGCCATTCATTAACCCCCCCACATTTCCAGTTTTCACATGGGGGGATCCCCTATTCCTTTTACCAGTGGTGCAGTCTCGTAATTCTGCCACTTATGCATAGTTTTGCCATAAGAACACTCGAGATGCCTCTCTGAACTTTAGTTTCCAGTTCCAGTGGAGATGACACCATTATCCACATCTTGAGGGGGTTATGAAGTTCCCAAGATGTAATAGATATGAAAATCTTCTACAAACTATAAGGCACTGCTCCCAAAGTAGTTTTTATTAAGGTCCTTGTTCCTGAGTTTAACAAGTGAAAAAAAATTACTGAACAATATAGGACAGTGAAATAAACTGTCTGAATTGGACTGTCCACATAAGTGGTCACAGGAGTGAGGAGGCACAGAGGGTTTCTGGAGAAGACACTTGGCTGGACTTAGGGACTGGTAGAACCTGAAGGGTTAAGGGAGAGGAAGGGACATTTTGGGGAGGGACATAGCCCAGGTAAAAGGCAAGCAAAAAAAATGTGTTCAAGGGACAGTGCAGAGCCTTCCTGGAATGGGGCAGAGAATGGGCACATAAAGTTGAAGGGTCGTGATGGGTCGGACCTGGGGTATCCTTACATGACAGGCAGGGATGTTGTCAGGAGAGGCTTGAGTGGCATGAAAAAGTCAGGGAGTTATAGAGATCATCCTGCTCCCTGAGTCCTGTGGCTTATCCCTATTTAACAGTCAAGACAAAGGGGCCTGTACGGGACATGCTCTTGGCTTCCAGGGGCCAGGCTCAGTAGCTTTTGGACCCCTGCAGGTCTTCATCTGTCCAAGCCAGCGGCTCCCCACTTCTCTGCTTATTCAAAAAAGAGATTATCCAGCTCCAGCCTAGACTTACCAAATCAGAATTCTGGGAGAGGGGCCCAGGAATCCTTCTGAAAATAAGCTTTCCTCTCTCCCCAGGTGTTCTTGTCCTCGTGGAATTGTGGGAATGCTGTGCATGTGACCTTGATGACTCTCTGCGCCAGGAGCCTCATCCATGGGCGGGCTTCCTATGCTGATGAAGGAGGGTGACTGCTCAGTCTGCAGAGGGCTGGGTAGAGTCACCCAGTGCTCTGTGCCCGACCCAACTGTGACTGAGAAGACTGGCACTTTCTTCAGGAACACCTTTCTCTCTTTCATCTTTCTTGTTGCCCTACCCTGAACCTCCTTCCCATTTCTTTCTCCCCCATGCAAGCTAAATGCAGAGCTCTATCAAGGACTTAGTAATCCTCATGTCCTATTTATCAATGTTCTGTTCTCTTTACAAGAGTATTCCCCCCATCACCTTCCTCCCTCCCTCCCTCCCTCCCTCCCTCCCTCCCTCCCTCCCTCCCTCCCTCCCTCCCTTCCTTCCTTCCTTCCTTCCTTCCTTCCTTCCTTCCTTCCTTCCTTCCATCTTCCCTTATTTCCTATCTTTGTCTTTTCTTTATTTTTCAATAAATGTAGTACCCAGATGCTTTGATTCAACTTGAGGGCAACTGTGATTTTTGAGTCTTTTTCCTCTATTCATGAACCTACTCAGGTCAGCTTTGCCTAGTCACTGCTTCTAAAATTTTAAATTATTATCCTTTTAAAATTTAGAAAATATTGACAACCATAAAGAATAAGAGCAGCTACCAATGACTGAATGCTTACTATGTCTGAAGACAGTTAATCGAGAAATTTCTTTACATGTATGAATCTTCACAAAAATCCTGTCAGGTAGGTACTGTTTTTATCCCCATATTATAAATAGAGAAACTGAGGCACAGAGAAACACCTTGGAGGACCGTCTTAGTGCAAATTGCTTTCAACTTTTTTTGACACAGGTATTAAAATGCCACCCCAAATACCAGTACGTTACCTTCTTACTATCACATAATTAATGAAAGCAGAGGGATCCAGGTTTGAACAGGAACCCTATGCTTCTAACCATGACACAGACTACCCCTCAAGAATAAAGTCAGATGAATAAAGAAAAAAAGTGACCTTCAGTTCCTATGACCAGAAATAACCAATATTTTTTAAAATTTTTCTTTATTGATTAAGGTATTACATATGTATCCTTATCACCCCTTCCCTCCCCTCCCCCATCATGCCTTCACCCCCTGGTGTCTGTGTCCATTGGAAATAACCATTCTTAAATACTTCATCATTTTTTCTATGGAAAAAAATGTAATTGGATCAAAATATTAAGTTTGCAATCTTGATTATAAATTCTCAGATTATATTTCCTATGTTATATGTTCTCCATAAATATGATTTTCATTGACTAATAGTATTCCATCACATGGAGGGGACATAATTTATGACATCATTCCTTCGTTGTTAAGTCTTGAGGTTGTTTCTAATTTATTACTATCATAATACTATGACAAATGTTTTAGTTCATAAATTTTGACTGTAACTAGTTCTGTAGAATAAAGGCCGTGTGTCAAAGCTATTTTTAAATCTAAAGTGCATTCTAGAGACTTTAGAATATTTAAGAAATCTCACCAGTTGACCCACAGCAGTGTGTGTGAGGGACCATTTCCTCACCCTCTTGCCAACGTTGCCAATTTGGGAGGTGAAAAATGACTTCTCCTTGTAGTTTCCATTTACATGTCTTTGATTACTAGCGAGATGGGACACTTTTTTAACATTTACTACCACTTGCACTTCTTTTGTGAGCTGTCTATTCATGCCCTTGTTCATTTTCCCAGTGGTGGGCCCCTGTTTCTCTTATCCCTGTGAGATCTTCATAGCCACAACCTTTCGACTCAGATTTGTGAGAAATATTTTCCCTGGTTTGGTCTTTGCCTTGTATCTCTGCTTTCTAGGTGCTAATTAGCTTACAAATATGGAGATCTGAATTTAAAATGATCTAATGTAGAGGCCAGCATTTCTGAAAATAAGCAGCCTTTTTATGCAGATATCTGACTAAAAACATTTGTAGTATTCATTTTACTACCAGGAGTTTCCACATCTTAATTACTGGCCTTGGAGGGGACTAAAGAAGTAACGTTGCGTTTCTGCTTTTCAGGCAGATAAAAACAGGGAACTCCTTGGAGGACCGCCTCAGTGCAAATTGCTTTCAACTTTTTTGACACAGGTATTAAAACACCACCCCAAATACCAGTGGTAATAAAGAACCCAACTTAAAAGGGGGAGTAGGTGTAAATGTAACACATGAGATTTTTTTTGAATCTTCCTAGCCAGTTGCTGAAGAATTAGGGGTGAAGCACTCAGAGCTGCTTCCCCTCCTGAGCCTGTGGGGGAAAACCAGGCTATTTGGGGCTAAATGTTGACATGAGATTTTTTGAACCAAGAGGAAATGCTCATATTCTCTTGCGACAAGAATCATCCCCACATCCTGCCCTGTTGTTCTCAAGGGAGAATTAGCTGCCACTTCCTCTGTTTTTCACCCTGGTCCATGCTCTCATGTTCCTCTGCCCTACACAATGCATTCTCTTCTCTATCACCCTCCTGTGGTCCACAGAACAGCCCATTTTGTGCAGATGTGATGACTGTCCCTTCCCCCCCCCCCGAAAACATTTTTATTGATTTTTATATAGAGAGAAACATCAATATGAGGTTAGCTACCTCCTGCATGTCCCCCTCACCCCCACCTTGGGATGGAGCCCACATCCTGGGCAAGTACCTTGACGAGGAATTGAACTGGTTCAGGTGACCCTTGGGTGCACTGGATGATGCTCCAACCATTTGAGCCACAGAGGCCAGGGTATTTAGTCACATTTTCCAAATAGAAGGAGGCTTATATTCTGATCAGGAACCACAGGGGTCCCACAGGGATGTGGTTACCTGTAAGTGGATTATTTTAAGGGAAAGCCACACTGACTTGGTTTCCATCTACATTCATTCAGCAAAGAAAATGCACACAGTGCTTGGCTGTGGAATGGGTGGACGAGTTGGGATCTTGAGCTCAGGTTGTCAGCGTGTTTGAGGGGAAAGGAAGCCATACAGATGTCTGGGACAAGAAGGATGCTCTTCCTCCCCACGTTGCTTAGTTAAGGGGATGGAGATAAACATGATTTCAGGTCGGGGAACCCTCCTCAGGAATGGCTTGAGAAGTCCACAGGGTTTTCTCTTTGTGTTCAAAAGGGCTTCTACAGTTCAGCATAGTTATCTTCGGTCTCTTGTGTGTCCTATGAAGTAAGCCACTTTATTTCATTTCATTTTTTTTTTTTTTTTGGTCCGTATTTTGTCCTGGTAGAATACTTAGCCTGTGAAAATCATCTATTTGCTCATTGCATGATGCTTCACAATGGATTTGTAAGAGGACTAAAACCAAAATATTACATTTTGCCTTTCCAATGAACCTCAGACTCAAGTCAGGAGAGCCAAAAACTTTCACAGTTTCCCGGGTTAGTCAGGAGAGTAATGGCAGTGACCTTGAAAGGAACGCAGGCACTGGCCTTGCTAAAACTCTCACAGCTCAACAACACAGGAGTTCTATGCCAGTAACCAAGTAGGGAATTGCTACTTTTATTTCTCTTGACTAGCTCAAGGACACAGGGAGACATCACATTGCAATTAGGAGTTTTCTTCTCTCTCTCTCTCTCTCTCTCTCTCTCTCTCTCTCTCTCACACACACACACACACACACACACACACACACACACTCCCTTTGCCCCAAAAGCATTATCTGTTTTTTGGTTGTGTGTTAGTTGGGTGCCAAGATTCTGTGATGGCGTGAAGAGTGCATGTTTTTACCTTAGTCCTAACTGTGTTCAAACACCGTCTCTATCTCTTTCCCAGCAGGAAGTTCCAGGGACTAGACAGGCCGGAGGCTGGCATGGTCAGTGGGGTCCTGTGGCTGAGGCTGAGGGACTGTGGAGTATACAAAGGTTGGGGAGTAGACCCTAAGGGCCAAAGACAGCTACTGACACCTGGCTGCACTGAGTGTCTGCGTGATGAGCTCAGGGTTGGAGGCAGTGAGGACAGGACGTGGCTGCATTACTGCAGCGGATTCTGGGCGTGTCAACCGCAAGGTGTTGGGTGAGGCTGTGGCCTTTAAGGAGAGGCTGTTTCCATTGACCTTGGGCAAGCTCCTTAGCTTCTGAGTTTCATTTCCTCTCTTGTAAGGTGAAGACGAGGCCTACCATACCAAATTATATGGAGGATGACATGAGATCCTGTATACAAGGCTCTCATTTCTGGCACCTAGCACAGAGGAAGTGCTGTAAGTACTCAAACAAGGAAAGTGTTCTTACTTATTAACATTAACACATAAAATTATTTGTGAAAGAATGAGATTTTTTTTTCTAACATTTTCAGTTATAGGAAAATATGCGTAAATGTCAACTTACCTGCTGTTTAGTCAAGATGGTTGCCTGGCTGTGGGCCAGGGAAAGCACTAGAAGGTGGTCGGGGAGACAGATGCCTTCTGTTCTGGAGCTGCGGACCCAAAGTTGTAAAACAGCCTTAGGATACGAACAAGGGCCCTTTCAGAGCCCACCCTCCCCTGCTCCTCCCTCATGATGTGGAAGCGCTCGCTGGAGCCTGGCCCTCCAGTCCGACCACCTGGGTCTAGCGTGTCTCCTCCACTTTTTAATCATGACCGTGCACAACTTTTTCTACTTCTCTAAGCCTCCATTCTTTTCTTATATAAAATGGGAACAAAAATAGTACTTTCTTTAAAGGATTTTTATAAGATCCCAATGGAATAAATCATACAAAGCCCTTAACACTAAATAAGCTTATTGGGGTAATTGTGGGTATGGCCAAGACAGGGGGTGTCTCTGCGATTGTACACACAGCACTCCCTTCAGACTGTCAGAATCAGCACTCCCTTCAGACTGTCAGAATCAGGCCTGTCCACGAGTCGTGGCAGAGAAGTATGTGGGTGCTCATCTGTCTCACCATCTAATTCAGGAACGAGGACAGAAGTCTAAACCTACTGTATCCTTTTAGCCCCTTCAGTGCTAGCACACAGGCCAATCTCGGGTGCTCTGTACACACTGACCATATGATTGAATGGCACCAATCAGTCTTCCCGATTTTTAATTGTGTTGCTGCTATAGCTTGAGTTCAGGCATCAAGAGCACTACAGGGACCATCGTGCCGATGCCTCTGACTGTCCTCAGGTGTTCCAGCCAGGGGTTAAAGCCTGGCCCAAGGCAGCCTGCCAAGATTTGAATCCTGGGCTACCAGTTATGAGGTGTTAGGGGTGGGGTCTCCGGTGAGTTACTTAACCACTCTGTGCCTCAGTTTCCTATTAGTACAACAGGACTGGTGGTGATAATAGCTTCTACTTCCTAGGGTTATTGCGAGGATTTTGTGAGTTAATCTCTGTTACACACTGGAGTGCTATCTGGAGCAGCCTCAGCCTCCAGGCCTGCCCTGCTCAGCAGCTGGAGCCGTGGCCCCGGCTCTGCTGTCCTGAACCCCATGTCCACAGAATGAGCTCAGAGAGCTGCAGGGAGACAAGCAGGTCCATGCACATCTGGTTCTGGTTTATCTCTTACTAGAGAAAGAGTGGGTACATTGGCAAGCAAGGATCCCAGGCAGTTTCCTTGTTCCCAAAACAGGTTTGGGGGACCAGCAATGCTGGTTGCCTGAGGTCAGCAGAGGGGAGTGAGAGCACGGGAAGTCATTCTGATACCAGCGACAAGAGCAAAGCCAACGCTTATTAAGTGCTGACAGTGTACCGAGGATTTGGCAGATGTCTCATTTAGAAAACGAAATTTCGGAAAGTAGAAGTTTAAGGAATTAGCAATTTTAGAAAGAAGCTATAGAAAAAAAAAGAGAGAGAGTTAGGGAGTCTGAGAGCAGAGGTGATATTATGAGGAAAACTAGGAGGTTTAGAATGAGGATTGAAAGCCGGCTGACAGTGGCAACCCCAGCGCCTCGGGTCAACTGAGAGTCCCTTCTTTTTGAGTCGCATTCAGGTCACCTGCCTCTACCACAACCAACTGAAATAGAAAAAATCGTATTTTTTAAAGGTGGTCTTACAGGGATCTTGGCTTGACCACTTTCTGCCAGGGAAATCTTAACTGAGTCTTTTAACCTCATAGAGCAGTGGTTCTCAACCTTCTGGCCCTTTAAATACAGTTCCTCATGTTGTGACCCAACCATAAAATTATTTTCGTTGCTACTTCATAACTGTAATGTTGCTACTGTTATGAATCGTCATGTAAATATCTGATATGCAGGATGGTCTTAGGCGACCCCTGTGAAAGTGTCATTTGACCGCCAAAGGGGTCGCAACCCACAGGTTGAGAACCACTGTCATAGAGCCTTAATACTTTCATCTGTAAAATGTTGGTTTATTTTTCTTAAAGGTTAATTAGAATATGTGTAAGTGTCCTTAAATAGTAGCAGCAGATTCCTGGCTTCCCAATAAGAGCTGAAGGAAAAGAAAGGGGAAGGGAGAGGAGAGGCAATCACTTGTTACATTTATTATGTTTTATTAATGTTATTCTGCCAGATAGGGCTAAGGGTCCTTTAGTAAGTAGCAAAATTAAGAGCATTCCTCCACAGATTGCCCAAGTGAGCGTTTTCTTCCCCGAGCCTACTTAATTAAAAAAGACCATCCATGTTTTAATTAGACCATTGACATTTCGCTTCAATAACTGCAAAGGGGCCTTAACTAACCACGTTAGAGGACACGCTGATATTACTCTGAAATGTAAGTCACTGTGCTTCTGATATTCATACTCCCTTGTAGAATTAGTTCCGTGGAGAAAAAGGAACGCTCATGGGACAAATGGGGACTCGGAGACACCCTTTTTCGAAGCCCAGGTCTGTCTCTCAGAGCATGTAGGAAGTGAAGCAAACTAGCGGGACCATCCAACCTCACACATCCCGGGACCATCCAACCTCACACATCCCGGGGCATTTGGAGCTGGGGTGGGGAAAGCAGGCAGGCTCCCTAGTTAATTTCACACTTCCCCTATCCATTTCAAAAACAAGGTGTGACTCTGCAGCCAGATTTCAAAACAAAACAAAACACAAAGCACCCTCAGAAGGCTGACTGCCAGGTACCCTACCCCCTGTCCTGCCTTAAGGATCGTCCTCTATCCTGGTGTCTGTTTGCTGTGACAAATCCCAACCTGCTCAGTGAAAGCAAGGGCTTTCAGCTTCTTGGAGGGTATTTCCTGCTCCTTAAGGCTCTGAGTTTACTGGAGCTGCTGGCCTTTGTCATTCTGCCTGTAGGCTTCCTGCACTCTACAAAACCCTGGGGGAATTGCCTGAAGAGGGAGAAAAGGAGGAAGCTGGCATCCACCATGTCTTCTCCTCCCAACAGCCCTGTGAAGTAAGGGTTTATTGTCTGCGTTTGGCATAGGAAGGCATCCAAGCTCAGAGGGGGTACCTCCTCCCTAGACCTGTTTCTCCAACAGCACACCCCACAGGCTCTGAACCTCTAGGTGGGCTGAGGGGGGAGGGGGGAGGAGGCCCTCTGGGGCACTCTGCTCCTCTCCTCCGGCCCCTGGCCCCTGCCTCCTGGCTGCAGGCTGCCCCAGGTTTGTTTTCTTTGGCTCCCCCTTTAATGAGTTCCACAGGACAATGCTAAGTCTAGTTATGCAGCCTTAATTGGTTTAGTTACCACAAGATAATTCCTTTTTTCTTCTCTTGGAGGCCTTTTTGTTTAGAGCCGTTTTAGCTGGAAGATGCTAATTATCAATGAGGAGAAAGTGACACCTGAGGAGTTCATCTTCCATCTTGGTCCTCGCTCTCTCCTTTGAACTCCCTCTCCGGCCTCTTTCCCACTTCATCACTCGTCCCCCAGCATCATAAAAGCCCGCTCTGCCCAGGCAGGCGCAGAACCTTCTTTCTCACTTGCCAGGGAGCCCTTCTCTCTGCAGCTGCCTCGCAGGCATGGACAACCTGCGCGAGACCTTCCTGGGCCTGGAGGATGGCTTGGGCTCCTCCGGCAGCCCCGGCCTGCTGTCCGCCTGGGACTGGAAAAGCAGGGCAGGGCCCTTTGAGCTGAGCCAGGCCTCGCCCACTCAGAGCCTCTCCCCGGCCCCCTCGCTGGAGTCTTACACCTCTTCTCCCTGTCCGGCTGCGGCTGGGCTGCCCTGTGGGCATGGGGGTGCCAGCAACGAGAGCAGCGATGGCTGCAGCGGCCGAGACCCTGGGGGCCTGGTAGAGGTGGACTACAACATGCTAGCTTTCCAGCCTGCCTGCCTGCAGGGCGCTGGGGGCCCCAAGGCCCAGAAGGGCACCAAAGTCAGGATGTCTGTGCAGCGGAGACGGAAGGCCAGCGAGAGGGAGAAGCTCAGGATGAGGACCTTGGCCGATGCCCTGCACACCCTCCGGAACTACCTGCCACCTGTCTACAGCCAGAGGGGCCAGCCGCTCACCAAGATCCAGACGCTGAAGTACACCATCAAGTACATCGGGGAGCTCACGGACTTGCTCAACAGCGGGAGGGAGCCTCGGCCCCAGAGCGCCTGAGCCCCCCACCCCCACCCCGGGGCTCCCTGAACCAGCAGCACACGGTCATGTTTGCATGGTCAGTGTGTGACCTTGTTGTCAGGAGAGTTTTAAGGGAATTCCCACTGGACTTGGTGGAACTGCCGGATAAGCAGGTACTTTGCTTCCAGCTTCCCCACGATTTCTCAGGAGTCTCACCCGTTGCAAAGACACGGATTCGTTTGCCTTTCTCTGTCTGTTCAAGTTACTTTCAAGGTTCAATGATTTTTAAATGCAGTTTTTTAAAGTAATGTGAAATTATTACAATTCATCTTCTCTTGTCATGTTGGCGTTGGGAGCTTTCTTTCCGTGGCCAATGAAACCTGTATTTTGTACAGGATCCAGTGTGACACCTGGATTCTTATTTAGAAAGTTCTGTGTCAAAGGGCACAGTGTGCCTGTGTGTGTGTGTGTGTGTGTGTGTGTGTGTGTGTGTGTGAAACCCTGCCTTTACCTGCACAGGGACCCACAATCCCTTAAATGCAGCAGAAGTGAGTGTCATGGTAAACAGACAGTCACAGGCAGACAGGCTGTGTTAAGACAGAGTGACAAACCTAGAGGCCAGCATCCTGTCTTAAGGGAAGGAAAAGAAGGCTGCGAGCGAGGCAGTGCAGGGAATGGGAGGGGGTAGGACAGAGGAGGAGGAGGAGAGACAGGACTCAGCACTGCGGGGTGGGCCTGGGCTGGGAGGGCATAAGGGCCCGGTGCCAGGCCTCCTGTGAATATGACCTTGCTGGATCCCATCACTTACTCATTTCTCAAGTGAAGAGAATGACTCAAAAAGAAAACCAGACTATTTTAATTCTATAGAAAAGTGCCAGGGGCAGGATTAGAACCCTAGTCTACCTCGAATCCCTGCAAAGATATTTATTTCTTCACCCAGAGCATCAACCCCTCCACCCCACCCCCTAAATCACCCCACATGCATCCATACACCCCCTTCACTGTGCCTCATCTGAGGGGTTGACTATAGCGCCCTCAGCTTGGCTAGTTGGATGGCACATGGCATCAACAAGGGAGTTTTGAATGAAGGAGGCTCTCAGAAACCAGTAGGCTTTAAGGCTGAATATTTCCCCCCTCTGATTAGTAAGCATTTGTATTTGTTTCTCAATGTTTATGGCTCCTGTATTTTTTTCTTTTGGTGATTTTTTCTTCTTTTTAGCGACAAACTACAAAGGGAGTAGAGGTATTCACAATTTAATGTAGAGTCTCTCCACTTTTTCCTTTTCATAAAGCATGCAAATAAATGTAGGTGTACATACATTTTTAAAGACTCCCTTTAATTCTGCTAATTGCTTTTTTTTTAAAAAAAAAACAAAACTTGGGACATATAGTAAAAGCCCTTCCAAGTTAACACAAATAAATCTGTAACGTAAGTGCCATTATTACCTTCATCTTACAGATGAGGAAATGGAAGCATAGACTTGCCCTGCGACCCACATGTGCACAAGTAGAGGATGCAGAAGTTCGACAATGTGCCATAGCATCATTTGTTGAATAATATTTAGGTTGTTTTCAGTTCTTTTTTTAATTACAAAAAGTGATTTAACAGACATCACAGACAACTAACTAGCTTTATACACTGATATTTTAATTAGCCCGAACAATTTGCAGAAATGGGATTCCTGGATCAGAGTGTGTGTACATTTTAAAGTTGAATAAATGTTGTTAGATGACTTTTATGAAGTTTGTAATTATTCACACTTGTCCTATCATTATGGGACAGAGCCAGCCCCTAGATCCCAAAAGATATTACCAACCTTTTGAACAGTTTTAATGGATAGAAAATTGTTATGTCGTTGTGTTCGTTTTAATTTCCCTGAGTACTGTTCGAGATGGTGCGGCTTTTAAAATTTTGTTACCGTTGTTTATTTTGGTTCTTTTTTATAACTTGCCAGTTTATGTTCTTTGTCATTTCTCTATTGGTTATTTATCATCTTGTTAATAATTTGGGAGAGTTCTTAGTACATTATATGTGATACAAATATTTCCTTCCAATCTATCATTTTGTTACCATCCTTATGATATTTTATATATGACTTTGAGTATGATATCTTTTCCTCTTTTAAGCTTTGCATTTTATATGATCAAATATCTCCTTTTTTATGGCTTATATATTTCTTCACTTTGCTTAATTTTTCCCTGTTCCAAGGTTATCTAAATGTTTAGATTTAAATATATATGTTTCTGTAATTATTTATCTATAGTTCTTTAACATACCTGCAATTTATTTTTTTATATTTTTGTGCATAGAAGGAATCTAACATTATTTCTGATTAGTGTTTTTATAACTGAAGAATATTTTGCCATTGGCAGGTGGCAGGTGGTAGGCACAGTTGCTAAAACGTTATCTTGTATGTACAACCTTCATCAACCTCTCTACATTTGTCGGTGGTGTTTTTGAGAAGAAATTGGAAAATGTTGGACAATATCAAGGCTTTCCGTAAGGGCCTCTACCCTGTGTATGTATAGTTGTTCATGTGAGTGTATGTGTGTACGTGTGTGTGTGTATGTGTGTGTGTGTGTGTGTTATTCCATTTATTGGGGGAGGGAGGAGGGTTAGAAAGGAGAGTGTAATATGGGGAAGCGTGTGTCCAGCCTTTGATCAGCTTTTAGATTCATTGTCATTTTCCTTGCCATGCTCTTGACTTTTGATTTTTTTTCAAGTTCAAGCATTGAGAATGGGTTATAAACAGCTTGGGCAATTTTGGTTGCCCTGAGGACTGAATTCTGTGAATGGGTTAGGAGATCCTGTCCTCACTTTCAGACAACCCTGAAAGCCACAGACTCCCTACTAGCTGGGCTCCTAAGGGGCCAGCCGAGGGGAACCTCTGGAAAGGCAGGAGAAGGTGACAGCTTCCTGGCAGGAGGCCTCTGGCGCAGGCCTGGCTGCACTCCGCACAGCTGCAGGCCTCCCCACATTGCATGGGCATCCCCAGCCCGCCTGGGGAGGAGGCAGCTGCCCATCAGCATCTGACTGCAGTAGTCCATGATAAAGTCACCTCCCTGGGGGGGAGGGGGGACCTGGAGCAGGTCCCTGATTCCTCTAGGGAGCATTGAAAAGCAGCAGCCGGCTGGGCCAAGCTCAAGGATGGGAATAAGTCACTTTTGGTGCTTAGATAGGAACCGCAATCTGTGTGTGTCCAGTGTGCTGTGGTGGGGATTTTCATATTTTTAATTTCACATTATCCTCCTAACAGCCCCAGGCCGTGGGCATTATCAGTCCCATTCTGAGGATGAGGAAACTTAGGTCTAGGATAGCGAAGCAGTGCAACGCCACACGATCAGGAGTGGCACGTGGTGGAAGAGTTGGCTAGTGAGTTAGGCTCTCATTCCAAAGCTCAGGCCCCTCCCATGGACTCCTGCTGCCTTCTCTTCCAGGGGCTCCCAGGGCGCCAGCCCCTGCGCTGGGCAGCAGGAGAGTAAATCCTCACTCCCCATCTCCACCTTTTCTCTGCGCCTCCATCTCTGGGGCCCTCGCTCCTTTCACCACCTGAGGCAGTTCAGAAGGGGCTCTTCATCTTGTCACTTAAATTATTTCCCTTTGAACTTCCACCTCCACCCCAAACATTTCCAGAAATTCCCTTCCCTTCCTTCCTGGCGCCCAGAGTCCTTCCTAATCCACAGAGGAAACCTGACGTCTGTTCATTTGTGTTCAATAAAGTTTCCCCAATTCACACCGGGCTGAGGTTTCTTTGTTCTTGCAGCTCCTGCCACATTAGCTGAATGGGAGAGAGGCCCAAGCAGGGGTGGGGAGATGCTTTGCAATCTAACAAGCCAACAGAATCACCTTTAAAGTTGTTCCTTAAGATCATTTTTTTAAAAACAACAGCAGAAGAAGATGCCTATGTAGGTGAGTTTTGGTGTTGCTGCCTGTGAGGTCCTATTACAATGGTTCCGTAGGTTCTGTGCCTGCACCGATTCCCATATGTGCTCCAGGCTGCGGGAAGGAGCTGGGCCTGGCCCTGACCCCTGTGGGCTCGGCCCCCGCAGGCTCCACTACGACCAGCTGGCACACGCCTCTTGTCCTCCTGTGTTGCCAGTGAAGTATTGAAGCTAACGCAGTGCCTCTTAGAACACTCAGATCTTGCTCCTTGGGTTCCAGAAAGGCCCTTGAACTCTGAGGAGGAAGAAAGCAAAAAGCATTTGAGGAGGCTGGGGAAAGGACAATTCTTTGTCCGCCTCCTGGGTTGGAAAACGATGGACTTCCCTCCCTCAGCAGTCTCCCCTGAAGTTATGAATGAACTCTGTGACTTCTGTTTGTCTTCATTAAGTTAAGTGGGGAGGCAGGCAGGGCTGGAGGTCGGGGCCCTGTAGGAGGGAGGAGAGTTTGGGAAGCAAGCGGTGCCCTGGGCTATTCCCAGCCCAGTCAGCAACAGATGTGGATGGATTCATCATCCCAAGTGTCAGGCTCAGGGCCAAGGGCTCGCTACACTTTTTCTCCTTTAATCTTGACCGCTAACAATAGGAGATGGCTATTATTAGCCCATTTTGTAAATAAACAGGCCAAGGTCACCTAACTGGGGTAGGCCCAGGAGTCTAACCAGGTCTGCTTGACTCATCTTCCCACAAGACTGAGGTCTCTGAGCCAGAAGGCAGCCGTGACTAAGCCAAGGACAGAGAGGTCTCTGCATTCCAGCCTCGCCCACTAGTGTGTGCTCTTGCTCTGCCTTTGCGTTGTCCAAACAATGTATTGGCATTGCTGTAGATCAGGGCAGGTGTTAACTGGTGACACCCTTCCTACTCCTGTCGCGTGAGGATTGGAACATGACCCCTTTTTCTCTCTCTCTCTCTCTCTTTCTCAAAATAGAATTAAAAAAAAAAACTGTGGAAGTTTTGTAACAACTTTGGGGCATTTGTATGGCTCCAAAGACATACAAATATGACTTCAGAAGCACCTGTTCTCAGGGACTACAGCTACATACCTTTTTCTTCAGTTTCTTTTAGGTACAAAGTGACAAAATTAAAATGGCAATCATTGTAATAATAGCAACTAATATTTATTGTGTGCTTGCTCTGGGTGAGATACTGTTCTAAGTAAATTACATAAAATATTTTAACCTGTATGAAGTAATAAATAACTAACAACCCTCTGAAGGATTAGAAGGTCTAAAGTTTTCCCCATTTTACAGATGGGGAAACTGAGGCCCGGAGAGGTGAAAACTTGATTTAAACCCCAGCCTGGTGTGGCGCACCAGGTATGTTGCTATGTTGTGTTACTGATTACAAAGCATTTTACATAGATTATCTTGTTTAATTCTTACTTGTACCTCAGTATATGTGAGGAATTATGTCTACTTACAGATGAGGACATTAAGGCTCATAATGGCAAAATATTATAACTGTTCATAAATGACAGAGCTGGCACAAGAATCCAGAATTTTAAACTCCTAATCTGGTTCCTTCTGGGTAAACTATGCTGTCTCCTAGGAACTCCAGCCCTGCCCTAAACCCCGCCCCCAAAGGCATCCTCACAAAGACAGAACAACAACAATGAGCTCCGGGGCACATTTCCGCAAGGTGGGTTTTGCACGCAGCCTCTCTGAATTTTAAACCTAGTCCACGTGCCCACACAAAACAGTCAGCGTCCGCATGCTGCGGAGGGTGGTGAAAACCTAAACCCTTGAACACGTTTATTCCCCTTCATAATTCGGGAATTAGCGCCCCCAAGAGACCCCTGTCACTGTTTTTACTGCCTGTCTACTGACTTCCTAGCAGAGGGAGGCACGGCATTTAAGTCATTTCAGTTCCTGGATGCTAAGGAACATCACCAAGCCTGATGCACCCCGGGGGCAGCTGAGAGCAGAAGGTGCCACGATGGCACCCAGAACAGCACAGCGGCAGCTGTGGATGGGAGTCCCTGTCAGCCTGGCCCGTCCACTGGATGAAGGGGACGCAGCAAGGAGATGCCCACAACCCAGCGAGCGAGAAAGGCGAGTGAAGAGATGAAGGGAACCACTGCTCTTTGCGGGACTTGGGGAGGGTGCCACATAGGCGGTGGCCCTTGAAGTTGTCCTCTGGGAATTGGAGGGAGTCACATCCTAGACAGAGGAATGGCATCTGCAAAAGCAGGCAGGTCTGGGATTGGGGACCTGAAGTGGCTGGTTTGGCTGAAGCACAGGCTGAGTGTGGAGGAGCAGGGAAGGGACAAGGGACAGGCAAGAGGGAGCAGGAGGCAGGGGGCCTGAATGTCCTCCGTCCTTCGTGCTGCGCTGCGTGGGAAGCTGACAACCTGAGAAGCAGTCTGTAGAGCGGGGGTGGGGAACCTTTTTCTGCCAAGGGCTGCGGCTAACTCAGGTGGTTCCCTGCCTGGGTTTCAATCACAGCCCCAGCCCAGAGCAGGGCACATGGATAAAGAGCAACTGACATTGTGGTCCAGGTGGCTCAATCACTAACTACGCAAGTTTTTCTCACTTCACTTTTATGATACTTCTTTACATACCAATGAAGGGGAAATCCAATGAAGGGGAAATCCAGTCTTTAACAAACTTAAACACAAGTTCTTTTTTTTAATTTTTTTAAAAAGTGATTGATTTTAGAGAGAGAGGAAAGGGGGGGGGGGGGGGAGAGATGTCAATTTGTTGTTTCACTTATTTATGCATTCATTGGTTGACTCTTGTATGTGGCCTGAACCCACAGCCTTGGAGTATTGGGACAACATTCTAAGCAACTGAGCTATCCGGCCAGGGTAACACTGTGTCCTTTATAAACAGATGTTATCTTGTTTAATAACCATCTGAGGGCAAATGCAGCCTCTGTGCTCAAGAAGTTTGAATGGAGCTGAGGGAGATAGGCCTGTACCTAAATCAGCGTAACACAGGCAAAAAAGAAAGAGGTAAGACATTTTGAAAGGTGTCCAAAATCAGTGGGAAAAAGGGAGGGAGAGAAGGAGTTCTGCTTGGTGGAGCACCTGGCTTTGTAGGTGAGCTAGCCCTACACTTGAACCCAGATGGATAAGTGGGATCTTGGTACAGAGGCAGGAATCGGTGAGAGGCACGAGGGTGGAAGAGTAAGTTTGGTACATCTAGATCGTAAAGGGCTCGAATGCCAAGCCAAGGGGTTGGACTTAGCAAACACCTTTATTTTCCGTTTGACCCATCCCGTAAGGCTATGTGAGATGCAGAATTTATTCACTAAACAACACTGTATGAGCTGAGGACATGTTTCTTAGCCTATGCTTGGTTCTCAGGAGAACCAAGGGTCCCTGAGACAGGGTCCCTGTCCATTGGGAGTTCATGCTCTAGTGGTGGAGGTTTAAGGTTCCATGATTGATTAGAAGGACTGTAGCTCAGACAGCGAGTCTGGGCGGGGACTTTGGGGGATGGAGGGACATTGTCTAGGGGTTGGAAATGCAGTAGGGAGGGGTTACAAAATGTGAGAGCCCAGGCGGGAGGCGTGGGAAGGGAGAACAGCATTCCTAGCGGAACTGGAGACTAGGATGAATGAGGGGCCAGGACCGGTGATGAGAAGAAAAAGGTGGTCCCAGCTTTGGAAAGCTCTGGAAAAGTTGGTGCAAAAGACATCCCTTCTAAATCTTGCCCAGTCCCTGAGCATTCTTGTTCTTGAACATTCATTCACTTCAATGCATAACTGCCTCGACAGCAGAGGTGGGGGATGTTCGGCCCGAGGGCCATAGAAGGCCCGAGAAATCATTTGGTCTGGCCCTACCAAGGTAACTGCAGGCGGGACTCAAAATTCAATAAACCTGGGAGCTTTTTTTCATAGTAACATAAATTTATATTAAGTAAATGATGTTATAAATATCCAAATGGCCCTTGGCAGAATAAAGGTTCCCCACCCCTGCTCTACAGACTGCTTACCCCCTGCCTTCACCTCCCAACATCTCCAGGAAGGCTGTGAAGTAGCTGTCACTCTCCCCATTTGACGGATGAGAAAACGAGGCTCCAGAGAGGTGAAGCAAGTCTCCTGGGGCGCAGGGCTAGTAAAGGGCTGTGAGGTCACAGAGCTTCCCAGCCCCTCAGCTGAAATACCCTCATTCAGTTTCTTGGGAATCCTCAGCATTTGCCAGCTTATTAAAAAAAAGTGGGGAAAAAAGAGACATTATAAGCTCAGTGTGCGAGAGGGCATCAGTTAAGCTTTGTAACTAAAGTCTAGATTTCAATCCAAAGAGCACAGCCTTCAATGTTTCTCACTGTCCGAAGTGCTCACAAAACAAACCTCACCATGTTACAGAATTTACCAGGTGACTGAAAAATACGCAGGAGTACCCGGAGATACAGGAAAAAACCCATTGATTTTCAGATGTTTCACATGTACTAGTGCAGTGACTCAGGAGGTCACTTCTCCAAATCCTGAGTAAACCAACATGGAGGAAGCTTTCTCTTCATACCCTTTGGTTTCTCTGTCCCCCATATATGGATCAGACTTCTGGACCTTTCGGGGGCTTTGCAAAAAGCCCTGTGTGTTGGGATGGGGGCCGTGAGACCACACCTCAAGGCCTGGCCTGGCACCAGCACTGATAACCCCTTCCGGGAGTTGTGCATTGTTCATGGTTTATGGCCTCTGTAAAATGGGAGTTTTTAGGTAAACAGGTCTTGCAAGACCAGATAATTAAGGAAGGGGCAGTGACTAGACTATAGGCTAATAGGAATGTGCAGTAGGGATACATAGTCAGGCTGCTAGCACCTCCCCACCCCCCAAATGTCTTATTTTCCTCATCAGCCACCCAGATATTGGATCTGTGGATGTTTCAGGAATAGGATGCTATCAACATCTTAGTTCTTCTGTGGAAGTGAACTTGGAGGGTCAACTTTATGCACTGTCTTTATGCTGAATTTAAAATTTTGCCTATGCCAAATATTGACAAGACAAGCTAAATAAAAAGGCTGTTGAAGTCATAAAAGAAATGTGAAAGGTATTGAGAGGGGTGGGGGGTGTCAGGGGAATAGTTTAAGTCCCAGTAAATGAAATGTTCACTTCTGAGCCTACCTAACAGCCTGGGCAGGAAGAGGAACAGCGTCATGGACTCACTGAAGACAAAAGGGTTCATGGCATTAAGTGCTAAAAAGAACAGGCCTTACAAGGGCCGATCCATTTTACTGCTCCATCTTCAAAAATACTTTCCTAGAAGATGAAAAGATGTGATGATTTTACATTGATTCTCAAAATGAGCCAAAAACATGATGTAATTTGCTCTCAGGGAGAACTACTGCTCTAGGGAATGAGTTCAGTTGGCCAAATTTCTGATTTCTAGGCGGAAACATCTTCATCGATTAATCCCCTGGGTGTGTGAAATGGTCAGCCCCGATTCTTTGTGATTAGCCTCATTGTCAGGTCTCTGCCCAAATGTCACCTCCTCAGAGAGTGTAACTATCCCATCCAACAAAGGATGCCCCAGTTCCTGCAACCCTTTTCTCCGCTTCATGCTCTTCAGAGCATTAGATGACCACCGTGCTTGTCTTCCTCTAATGAATATAGGCTCTGGGGGTGGGAACTTTGTTTTGTTCAAAGCCCTATTCCTGGTGTCTACCTGGAGCACCAAAACCCTCACCAGCCGCACAGACAATCTGCCCCCCGGAGGCCATCCCAGAAGTTGCCCGACTCAAGATCATATGGAACGTCTTCCTCGTGAGACTCCCAAACCCCATCGGACCATGCCCTTTTGTGGCGCCCCAGTCTCCCATCCCAGCTGGGGGTGAGATCCAGAAACTCTGTGGAAGGATCTCACGAGTTTTCCCACGACACACTGACGCCAGGGAAGGCTGGGCCCCACCCTCTGGCTCATCCTGGGGCAGGCCCATTGGGATTCAGGTTGAGAAGAAGGCTGTTAATGTGCGCACACTTTAGGCCCCCTCATCGTGGTAGACAAGATCTTCTCTTATCCTCAGGTCAATGCGACGATTATCCCACTAATCTACCTCCTCAAGCATTCAGAAGCTGCCATCCAGTTCTAACAGGTAATGGAGCTTCGTATTACGAACATCAGAATGCCTACGATGGAGGCCCAGGGTAATTCCAGAGTATGTTGTGTGTGTGCAAGAGGAGAGACTGTGGAAGACACGCCGCAGAGAGCTGCCCCACAGGATTGACCGATGTCGATAGCCATGTTAATACAGCAGAAGCCTGAGTTAAGCTAAGTCAGAGTGGAAATAACTGACTCAGTCAGAAACAATTGCCATATTGCGCAGTCTACGTAGGTTTCAGTGCTTATATTTACCCAGAAATAGCTTCTGCTTGGTAAACAGTTTAACAGAACTTTAGCTAGTTTTGTGCAGAATAGAGCAAAAAACATGAAATCACAGTGCTTTTACCTCAACTTTGTGGATTGTGACCTGACTTTTTGCTTCCAGAAAGATTTTTTTTTTTTTTCTGGTAAAATATAAGAGTAATTCTCACTTGTGAGAATTGGAAGTAGCCATGTCACATGTCCATGCCTCTCTCTGGCTCTTGCAGATGAGTAGGCTTTAGGGGAAGAACCTAGTAGCTTTGGAACTCTTGCTTTAAACTCTGGTTCTACTGCTTTCTTTATAAGATTTATTTTCTTGGCTTTTAAGCTCCGTTTCCTCATTTGTGCAGTGGGGATGGGGATAACAGCTCACAGGGCTGCTGAGAGGTTCAGTGAGCTGATGCATGTGATGCTCTTAAAGTTCAGGACATGTGTTACAGGCTCAGTAAATGGCAGCTCTAACTGATCACGCTAGTTGTTGGGACTGAGTCATGCGGCAGCCACATGAGAGACAACACTGAAGAATTCCAACAGGGAATGAAGAGCTCAAGGGGACAGACAGGCCATTTGCCTCATTGTATCTAGAAAAACTGCCAAAAACCACAAGTTCCAGGTGAATACAACCGTGAACTTCTCCTACTAGACCAAGATCCTTGAAGGCACTTGGAATTGACCTTCACAGCCTCCCAGGGCACTTCATCCTGGGTCTAATACGTCTTATATTTGTTGGAACATTTAAAAGTCCTCTTTCACTGAAGTAGATGAGGGGGAGAGTAGCTACAAAGTTGATATGGACATTGATGTGGCAATGCAACTAGTTTATGAGTGTGTGAAACTAGATGACTACTTTGCATAGTGAAGCAAGTGGGTGGGAATAGCTCTAGCAGAGGAAGCCCGAATCTCAGTGCCCACAACAGTGCCCGATGCCTAATAGGCACAAAGCAAACACTTTGATGCCTAATAGGCACAAAGAAACTTAACCACGTGGCCTCAACCCACTTACATATAAGCACAAGACACCATCTTCCCAGGTACCCCTCACAAACCCACACTCGGGTGCACTCTAAGAATAACTTATCTTCTATGACTAAAACTTTGATGGGGCCTTCGGGATGGCTGGAGGGGCCTGAACGTCTCAGAAAAATCAGTGCAACGGATCTTGACCTCCTTGGGTAGATGCCAAATATTAGTTTCACTGCGGCCAAACTAATTCCGTTCAACCAAACAAAGCTAAACCACCATCATCTCCACACGGCCACTTCTCCATGAACTCCACATCCTGTGCAGTGGGTGTGCTCATGGCTGAGATGCAATGTCAGAGGCCTCGGGGACACTGCAGCTGAGGCCTGGATCTGACTTGTTGAAGGTGCCTCTGTCGGACTCAGCGGATGTCTATTCCACAAGAAGGGGTTCGAGAAGTTAAGGGTGAGAGTCTCAATATATCAATAGCCCAGGGCAGATCCCAAACTCCATGCTCCAAGTCACTTCTGAGGCTGATGCACCCTCTGAACCAGCCATCCCGGAGGCCTGGGGCACGCACCTGCATACAGGTGTGGCAGCCGAGAAAAGAGGCCTACAGTTCCACATCCCCCAGTGGTTCAAGAGGATGGTATAGCCACCCGCAGAGTCAGGGCCTCATCTACCTTTCTTCCTGAGCCCAACTGGTCTGTGCAGAGCCCCAGACAGCGTCTTACCAAATGCCCCCCTCCCCTCTCAGCTGCAGGTGCCAGTCCACTGGCCCCCACTTTACAGATAAAAAAAGTTTTGCTGAAGGTCATGTAGCTGAGAAGAGCTGGAGCCATGATTTGAATCCAGGCAATTGGCCGAGGGCCTGCATTCGCAGGCTTTAAAATGTTTTATTATATTTTAAAAACAAAAGTAGAAATGTTGGTAGTTTGTCTGAGTGACTCCACATCCCTCGGCCTCCAAGAAGTGCCTGGTACACTGTAGGTGCCAAATGATGACTGTTAAAGAATAAGTTTCTATATGTGGCCGGGGCCACGCTGGGCACTTGATAAATATCCATTCATTCATTCATTCATTCATCCATCCCACCCCTCTACAAAAACACATGGCATTGTTCCCAACTTATGTGGAAACTGATGGTCAAAAGGGTAAGCACCCTTCAAGGTCACACTGCTAGTGAAGAGCAGAGGTAAACTCCAGTTCAAGTCCAAGCTCTCCCCATAATCCTCCGTGGTTTCCTTAAGATGCATGGCTACGTTCTGAAGCAGCCACCCCCAAGTAGCTGTTTCTTATGGGGAATAGTCAGTTATGTACCTACATGCATTTACCTGTCTGTGAAATCTACCAGTTATGCCATGGCCAGAAGTCTAGGTCCCAGTGAAGTAATACCGACAGATGGCAAATGGGTGTGTTAATGCTAAGAAAGCCAGAAGGTACCAGGAATTTATGGGGAACATGTGGCCTTCGTGAGCTCTAGTTGCAAAATATGCAATCCTTTGACATGGTTTAAGCCAAGGAGAGATAAATGACCCTCCACACCCCATGAGAATGGAGAGCAGTCAAAGCTGTGCTCCCAAATTAGGTGGCTCTCACCGACTGTCGAGATACCTGTCCTCATGTGGGTGGCCGCCAGGGTCATTTGCATGGGACTTCCCACACTCCAGGGTCATGATGTCCATCTGAAGATGTGTGTGTGTGTGTGTGTGTGTGTGTGCGCGCGCGCGTGCGCAGAGAGAAGGGGGGTAATGAGCCACTGAATGCCACTGCAGCCCCTCCAGGCCCAGGTGGGCAAGAAATCCTTGTCACCTACTGCAGGAGGGGCTCTGTGTCTGAAAACCAAAGCTCCTAGAAGAATGAACCTTCAGCAAGAGAAAGAACCAACTCCACCATTGAGTCTGCACAGGAATGCCTTTCCCTGCCCCGCTTTGAGAGGTATTGAGAGAAGTTTACCCAACAGCCTGAGGAGAGGGGTGGGGTAGCAGGGAGAGACAGACAGACACACGGAGACACACACACACGAGTGGGCAAAAGTAGGGTCACAGTTGCAATACAAATAAATAATACAATAATCGATAAATAATACAAGAATAAACTCTGGGCTTTGTGTACTCACGACTGTAAACCTACTTTTGTCCACCTCTGTACAGATACACATAGAGACAGACACACAGACACAAAAACAGACACACACAGACACAGAAAAAGACACCTCCCCTCCCCTGAACCCTGAGGCCCTGTGGCCTCGTTTAGACCTATGGTAAGAGCCGGGCAGTATCCCTCACCTCACAGCAGGATGCAGAGCCATGACCAGCTGGAAGCCCAGCAGCCCTCTGGCCTTTTACTTCTGCAGATGGGCTCTGCTCTCGGCTTGGCCTGTCAGCATGGACAGGTCCTCAGAGGGGCTGGCAATCACCAGGAGACCCTACTAGCTGCCCTTCCTCCCTCAGGCAAGGAGGCAGGATCCAAGACAGCTGCCCTGAAAGGAGCCCTCCCCCCAACATCCGCTGCTTCCTTCCTACAGCTTCCCTTTCCAGCGCACTCAGGAATGTTCTACAAACACTCCAAGAGAGGCCCCGAAGCAGGGCAGCCGATGAAATATAGGACCCCTTGTAAAATTCTAATTTTAGCTCATACTTGGAATATTGCCATGTTGGACATAGCTGCAATATTTAAGACATACTTATAGTAAAAAAATATTCATTGTTTATCTGAAATCCAAATTTAACAGGCATCCTGAATTTTTTATTTGCTAGATTTGGCAACCCCTACTCCAAAGTTTTGTTGAGCAGAAAAGGGAATCTTTAGGATGAGCAAGAGAGAGACTTTCTGGGATCCACAATTAGCTAAGAGCTTGCTCTGGCCCTAACCTGCTGAAGGCCTCCCTCTCCTCTCTGGGCTTCCATGTACTTTTAAGTCAAATCAGAGAGTTGGGCAAGGTGATCTCTGAGGGCAGTGCCAGCTGGGGCGCTCCCTGATTTCTTATGAAAAGAATTTTGCTCCTATGAGGCCATGGTCACTGAACTGTGGCTTTGGAGCTGGGCTGGGCTGGGATTCGGGGTAGGGGGGTGGAGGGGTGCGGAGAGTGGTCTGGCTGCCAGCAGAACAGGGGTCTCTCTGGGTGGATGATTGCTGTGAGCATTTCCTCATTCAGTTTAGGACCTGCTGCTGGTCACATCTGCTGGGACAGAAGCTAAAGTATGACTGTGGGGGGAATCTCCAGGGTCCGGAACATCCCTGCATCAGCCAAGGAGCCTGGGAGCAGGAGAAAGCAGACCCAGGAATGACTCCTGGAGGGCAACGTGAGTGCCATCTGGGGCGGGAGTGGGGACTGTGGGGGAGCTGGGGCCATTCTGGTTGAATGTGTAAAATTAACTTAAAAAAACCCCAACAACTTTAGAAGCTGTCCTAACAGATGTCAATGGATGCACCACTGCCCGGGTTGGAAGAAGCTCTAGTTTGGCAGCTTTAGTATCTCAGAAGATAATAGGGCTTTTGGGGGTTAACAAAGTGTACTTGGTTCCTGGCCTTGATACTCACCAGCTGTGTAACGTTGGGAAAGTTACTTACCTCTTCTGAACTGAGGGTCTTTATCTGTGAAGTAGGGATTTGCTGTGTCTCAAGGTTCTCATCTAAAAAGCCCTGGTGAATTATGGACACACACTCAGGAAGCAGGTAAGCAACTCCCTTCTCCTTCCACCTGGACCCCAACTCCTACCTGGAAGAATAAAGAACCCCTAAAAGTGTGTGTGTGTGTGTGTGTGTGTGTGTGTGTAAGAGAGAGGGGGAAGTGAGGGGGAGGGGGAGGGAAAGGAGGAGGAAGGGAAAGAAAGAAGAAAGGGAGGGGCTGGGGAGGGAGGGAACTACTGAGTGTAACCTACATTATTCTCAGTTTTGTGTGATTCATCGTTTTATGCAATATTTTTTTATATTAAAAATCCCCAAGAGTAGCAACATTAAATTGTCTAGGGTTGTTAAGTGAAAAAAAGAAGGATAAAGATCTGTATTCTTTCTGTGCTCATGGAAGGCTTACTGGAAGCAAAAGTAACACCTGTGAGTTATTTAAATATTCGGTTGCTGCAATCTTGCGCCGGTGCAATGGTAGGAGCCCGCCACACGGGGGAGCCGGTGCCCGTCTAATGGATTTAGGAGGCGCAGCTGCTGAACAACCTGAGTCCTGGAAGCCAGGGAGCCTTGGACAGTTCTAGCCCCTGAGAGGCATCCTCCCGAGTGAAGCCTGCGCCAGCCCTCCTTCCTAACACAGCTCGCCCCGACTAGGGAGGCGGAGTGCCCACGGGAGGCTGGCGTTGAGAAAGCCATCCTGGTCTGCAGGCCCGGACACAGGCCTCCCCACGCTTTCTCAGGTGTGTGCGGCCTTTCCCCGGGCTGCTCTGGGTCACTAGGTA